>NW_019944500.1:0-2837 GCF_002910315.2 Salvelinus sp. IW2-2015 | reverse complement strand
AGGTTCAGCTTCTGACGAGTCCTCCTCTGCCAACACACTCCTAGAGGGGGAGGGATGAGTAGGAGAGAGAACTGAGGAGGAGGGAGAGAGGGGGAGAGAGAAAGGGGAGAGGAGGAGGGAGAGAGGACGGATAGAGGGGGAGAGTGGAGCGGAGGGGAGAGAGGAGAGGGCGGAAACGAGATGAAGCTATGAGACAGGTTGTGGATGTTGTTGTGTACTTTAGCTCAACAGAGGTCCTAACAAACACATGACTTAAACAAGGCGAACTATTAAACACGGGCGGACAAAAGTCTGTTAATCCCTAGTCATCTGGAGCAAGGTTCCCTGTCTGCTGGAAAGTGCCTAGGGTCTATTCAGTGGTTCCCTACAGGTGGTTTGTGAAGATCCGGAGTCCCTGTAAGGGTCTGAGGGTCTCACCGGAGAGTCGCTGTAGCGGTTCTGGAGTCTCGCACTTCTTGGAGAGTTTCCATGAACGTGATACTGAGGGCCTAGATCCATGGTAGTCTAGACGTCTCACTGAGAGTCCTAGTAGGTCTGTAGTTCACCTGAGAGTTCCTGCAGGCTGATCATAAGAGGCTTAAGGTCTGTCACCTGAGGTCCCTGTCGGTCTGCAGTCTCACGCGCGGGAGTCCTGTCGTCGTAGTCTCAAGCCGTGGGCGGCGCCAGAGGTTCCTGTAGGTTGCTGAGTTCGTACACTGAGAGTCCTGTAGCTGACGCCCAAGTACTGCCTGGTAGGTCTGAGTCTACAGAGTCCTTAGATAGAGGTGCCTGTAGCGTCTGAGGTCTCACCGTGAGAGTCCTGGTGAGGCCTGAGTCTCAATGTAGAGTCCTGTCAGGTTCGAGTCTCGTACTGCGAAGAGTCCTTGGATCGGTCTCCGACAGTCCTCTGTGGCTGTGAGTCTACCGATGATGTAGCTGGACTCTGTAGATCCTGTTAGGCTGAAGTCTCACCTGCGAGAGTTTCCCTGTATGCTGCGTTGACTGGCCCTTAGGTTGATTGTCTATTCGATGTAGGGTCTGAGCGTCTTCTAGTGTCACCTGAGAAGTGCCTGTAGGTCTGAGTCTCACCTGAGAGTTCTGCTTAGGTCTTGAGTTCTCACGGAGTCTGAGGATCGGTCTGTAGCGGAGCTGTAGTCTGAACCCTGAGAGTCCTGTAGGTCTGAGTCTCACCTGAAGTCCCGTGTATGGGTCTGAGTCTCCCCGAGAGTCCGTTCAAGTCCACCGAGTTCCTGTAATGCGTCTAGTCTGCACCGAGAGCCTGCCTCGGTCCTGAGTCCTCACCCGAGAGTCCTGTCGGTTCTGAAGTCTCACCCGAGATCCTGTAGGTCTGGTCTCCACCTGAGGTCCATGTACGGGTCTGAGTCCGTCACCTGAGAGTCCCTGGAGGTCTGAGGCGTCACCTTGCAGTCCTGTTCGGCTGCGTGCAGTCTCGCGACAGAGTCTGTCGTCTGTAGTCTCACCCGACGAGTCTGTCGGTCTGGGTCTGCACCCGAGGGGATCCTGGTCTGATATACCGGAGTTCATCGATCGACTCTCACCGAGAGTCCGCTCTGTCGGGTCGGAAGTCTCACCCGACGAGTCCTGTCGGTCTGAGTCCATCACCTAGAGTCTGTGGGTCCTGAGTACTCCCCTGAGAGTCCTGTAGGTGGCTTCGAGTGTTCGTTGAGTCTCGCACCAGAGTCTGTCGGCTGAGTTCTCACGCGAGAGTCCTGGTCAGGTCTGAGTCTCACCTGAAGAGGCCTGTAGTCTAGAGTCACCCTGCAGAGAGAGTCCTGTAGGTCTGAGTCTCACCCGAGAGTCCTGTAGGTCTGAGTCTCACCTGAGAGTCCTGTAGCTGGGACCCCAGACTGCCCAGGTCTTTACTCAGTTTAATGTTCTTCCCCTCCACCTCATTCAGCAGACCGCTCACACTGTCCAACTCAGACTGGAACAGAGGGATGAGAGAAGAGGGGGATGAGAGAAAAGAGTAGCAGGTTTTCACAAAGATGAAATAATAAATGATGATGTCTGTCATCATGTAAATAAAACACACCAAATCCGCTCCTTCATCCCCTCTCCCCAGGTCCTTGCTGTAAACCACAGTATGTTCTCAGTCAACTTATCTGGTAACATCAGGGGTAAGCAGACGTGTTCAATGACTGTTGTATTTCTGGGCTGTTGTTAGTGTTCTCAGATGTGTCACCAATAAATAGATGACAGTTGTACGAGGACAATCCCCTGCTCGTGTTTCAGGTTTTAAAAGTTTGTCACTTGTATTATTTTCATCTGACGTGTGATAGTACAGATGTAGGGTCTTCATTTGATCACCCTGTTGCAGGATACATTTTCTGCAAACGTGTAGTGTATTTGAGGTTTGAAAAGTTTAACTAATTTCCACTTTGGAGTTTCAGACTTGATTTTCCCTTACGAAAAATGTATCAACCCCTACTAAAATGTCCATGAATTACAATCCACATAATAATCCACATAATAATTCAAATTTCCTGTTGCTGCAGGATTATTTTCCTGCTGTAGCAAACTGGTTCAAATTAAGATCCTACATCTGTAGCCAGTGTACGCTACTCACGGTCAACTTAGAGACTCGTTCTCCCAGCTCCCCCCTCTGTCTCTCGCTGTCGTTGTAGCGCGACTGCAAGTCTGACAGCTGACCTTCGACCTTCTTCCTCTTGTGCTCCACTTCCTGCTTGGCGTTGGCCAATGAGTGGAGGTCTGCGCTGAGATCAGATGACTCCTTCTCCAATCCCTGCTTAGCCTTCTCCAGACTGGCTCGCACCTGGGGAGAGATGGGAGGGTGTGAGGGAGTGGGGAGAGAAGGGGGGGTGTGAGGGAGTGGGGAG
>NW_019944499.1:55639-70365 GCF_002910315.2 Salvelinus sp. IW2-2015 | reverse complement strand
GAGAGCCAGAGATGGTTAGATATGACTAGAGAGCAGAGATGGTTAGATATGACTAGAGATGGTTAGATATGACTAAGAGATGGTTAGATATGACTAGAGATGGTAGATATGACTAGGAATGAGTTAGATATGACTAGATATGACTAGAGATGGTTAGATATGACTGAGCAGAGATGGTTAGATATGACTAGAGATGGTTAGATATGACTAGAGATGGTTTAGATATGACTAGAGATAGTTAGATATGACTAGAGATGGTTAGTTAGATATGACTAGAGATGGTTAGATATGACTAGAGATAGTTAGATATGACTAGAGATAGTTAGATATGACTAGAGAGCAGAGATGTTAGATATGACAGAGAGCATAGATGGTTAGAGATGACTAGAGAGCAGAGATGGTTAGATATGACTAGAGAGCAGGTATGGTTAGATATGACTAGAGAGCAGAGATGGTTAGATATGACTAGAGAGCAGAGATGGTTAGATATGACTAGAGATGGTTAGATATGACTAGAGATGGTTAGATATGACTAGAGAGCAGAGATGGTTAGATATGACTAGAGAGCAGAGATGGTTAGATATGACTAGAGATGGTTAGATATGACTAGAGATGGTTAGATATGACTAGAGAGCAGAGATGTTAGATATGACTAGAGAGCAGAGATGGTTAGATATGACTAGAGAGAGAGATGGTTAGATATGACTAGAGATGGTTAAGATATGACTAGAGATGGTTAGATATACTAGAGATGGTAGATATGACTTAGGATGGTTAGATATGACTAGAGATGGTTAAGATATGACTAGAGATGGTTAGATATGACTAGAGATGGTTAGATATGACTAGAGATGGTTAGATATGACTAGAGAGCAGAGGATGGTTAGATATTACTAGAGAGCAGAGATGGTTGATATGACATAGAGAGCAGAGATGGTTAGATATGACTAGAGGATGTTAGATATGACTTAGAGAGCAGAGATGGTTAGATATGACTAGAGAGCAGAGATGGTTAGATATGACTAAGAGCAGAGATGGTAGATATGACTAGAGATGGTTGATATGACTAGAGATGGTTAGATGACTAGAGATGGTTAGATATGACTAAGATGTTAGATATGACTAGAGATGTATATGATAGATGGTAGATATGACTAGAGATGGTTAGATATGACTAGAGAGCAGAGAATGGTTAGATATGACTAGAGAGCAGAGATGGTTAGATATGACTAGAGATGTTAGATATGACTAGAGAGCAGAGATGGTTAGATATAACTAGAGAGCAGAGATGGTTAGATATGACTAGAGATGGTTAGATAGACTAAGAGAGAGATGGTTAGATATGACTAGAGAGAGGTTAGATAGACTAGAGAGCAGAGATGGTTAGATATGACTAGAGAGCAGAGATGGTTAGATATGACTAGAAAGATGGTTAGATATGACTAGAGAGCAGAGATGGTTAGATATGACTAGAGAGCAGAGATGGTTAGATATGACTAGAGAGCAGAGATGGTTAGATATGACTAGAGAGCAGAGATGGTTAGATATAGACTAGAGATGGTTAGATATGACTAGAGATGGTTAGATATGACTAGAGATGGTTAGATATGACTAGAGATGCGTTAGATATGACTAGAGATGGTTAGATATGACTAGAGATGAGCAGAGATGGTTAGATATGACTAGAGAGCAGAGATGGTTAGATATGACTAGAGAGCAGAGATGGTTAGATATGACTAGAGATGGTTAGATATGACTAGAGATGGTTTAGATATGGACTAGAAGAGCAGAGATGGTAGATATGACTAGAGAGCAGAGATGGTTAGATATGACTAGAGAGCAGAGATGGTTAGATATGACTAGAGACAGAGATGGTTAGATATGACTAGAGAGCAGAGATGGTTAGATATGACTAGAGATGGTTAGATATGACTAGAGATGGTTAGATATGACTAGAGATGGTTAGATATGACTAGAGATGGTTAGATATGGATAAGATGGTTAGATATGACTAGAGAGCAGAGATGGTTAGATATGACTAGAGATGGTTAGATATGACTAGAGATGGTTTAAGATTATGACTAGAGATGGTTAGATATGACTAGAGATGGTAGATATGACTAGAGATGGTTAGATATGACTAGAGATGGTTAGATATGACTAGAGATGGTTAGATATGACTAGAGATGGTTTAGATATGACTAGACAGAGATGGTTAGATATGACTAGAGAGCAAGATGGTTAGATATGACTAGAGAGCAGAGATGGTTAGATATGACTAGAGAGCAGAGATGGTTAGATATGACTAGAGAGCAGAGATGGTTAGATATGACTAGAGAGCAGAGATGGTTAGATATGACTAGAGAGCAGAGATGGTTAGATATGACTAGAGAGCAGAGATGGTTAGATATGACAGAGAGCAGAGATGGTTAGAATATGACTAGAGAGCAGAGATGGTTAGATATGACTAAGAGCAGAGAGTAGTAAGCTAGAGATGGTTAGATATGACTAGAGATGGTTAGATATGACTAGAGAGCAGAGATGTTAATATGACTAGGAGCAGAGATGGTTAGATATGACTAGAGATGGTTAGATATGACTAGAGAGCAGAGATGTTTAGATATGACTAGAGAGCAGAAGATGGTGTAGAGATGACTAGAGAGCAGAGATGGTTAGATATGACTAGAGAGCAGAGATGGTTAGATATGACTAGAGAGCAGAGATGGTTAGATATGACTAGAGAGCAGAGATGGTTAGATATGACTAGAGAGCAAGATGGTTAGATATGACTAGAGAGCAGAGATGGTTTAGATATGACTAGAGAGCAGAGATGTTAGATATGACTAGAGAGCAGAGATGGTTAGATATGACTAGAGAGCAGAGATGGTAGATGATAGATGTAGATAACTAGAGATGGTTAGATATGACTAGAGATGGTTGAGATAGATAGAGAGCAGAGATGGTTACATATGACTAGAGAGCAGAGATGGTAATATGACTAGAGATGGTTAGATATGACTAGAGAGCAGAGATGGTTAGAATGACTAGAGAGCAGGATGGTTAGAGATGACTAGAGAGCAGAGATGGTTAGATATGACTAGAGAGCAGAGATGGTTAGATATGACTAGAGAGCAGAGATGGTTAGATATACTAGAGAGCAGAGATGTTAGATATGACTAGAGAGCAGAGATGGTTAGATATGACTAGAGAGCAGAGATGGTAGATATGACTAGAGAGCAGAGATGGTTAGATATGACTAGAGAGCAGAGATGGTTAGATATGACTAGAGAGCAGAGATGGTTAGATATGACTAGAGAGCAGAGATGTTAGATATGACTACCGGGCTACAGACTACATGTCCTACTGGGCTACAGGCTACATGTCCTACCGGGCTACATGTCCTAACGGGCTACAGGCTATATGTCCTACCGGGCTACAGGCATATATGTCCTACCGGGCTACAGGCTACATGTCCTACCGGGCTACAGGCTACATGTCCTACCGGGCTACAGGCTACATGTCCTACCGGGCTACAGGCTACATGTCCTACCGGGCTACAGGCTACATGTCCTACCGGGCTACAGGCTACATGTCCTACCGGGCTACAGGCACATGTCTACCGGCTACAGGCTACATGTCCTACCGGCTACAGACTACATGTCCTACGGGCTACAGACTACATGTCCTACCGGGCTACAGACTACATGTCCTACTGGGCTACATGTCCTATGGGCTACATGCCTACCGGGCTACAGACTACATGTCCTACGGGCTACAGACTACATGTCCTACCGGGCTACAGGCTACATGTCCTACCGGGCTACAGACCACATGTCCTACTGGGCTACATGTCCTACCGGGCTACAGGCTACATGTCCTACCGGGCTACAGACTACATGTCCTACCGGGCTACAGGCTACATGTCCTACCGGGCTACAGACTACATGTCCTACTGGGCTACATGTCCTACTGGGCTACATGTCCTACCGGGCTACAGGCTACATGTCCTACCGGGCTACAGACTACATGTCCTACCGGGCTACAGGTACATGTCCTACCGGGCTACAGACTACATGTCCTACCGGCTACAGACTACATGTCCTACCGGCTACAGGCTACATGTCCTACCGGGCTACAGGCTACATGTCCTACTGGGCTATCAGGCTACATGTCCTACCGGGCTACATGTCCTACACGGCTACAGGCTACATGTCCTACATGGCACATGTCCTACAGGGCTACATGTCCTACAGGGCTACATGTCCTACAGGGCTACAGGCTACATGTCTTACCGGGCTACATGTTCTTACCGGGCTACAGCTACATGTCCTACAGGCTACATGTACCTTACGTGGCTGACAGCTGGTGGATGTTGTGTGAGGGCTGACAGGGACCTGGACTCCCTTCTCCCACTCCTGTCTCCAGGGATCGGCCAGGACGTAGTAATCCTCTGGGTTCAGTTGGTATGTGTCATGGAGCTTCATGGCCGTGATGAAGTCTGTCCTGAACACCTGCACAACACAGGGACACAGACCAGACACTCACTAAATACCTGGGATACAGACAGATCACTCACTAACTGGGACATAGAGACACAAACAGATCACTCACTAACTGGGACATAGAGACACAAACAGATCACTCACTAACTGGGACATAGAGACACAAACAGATCACTCACTAAATACCTGGGACACAAACAGATCACTCACTAAATAATTGATGAGTGTAGGAAGGAGCGAGTCGTCTGTTCTTTCGACCAAATGATTGAAACAGTTTAAAACGTGTATTTTTCCATATATAGACACACTCTGTGTTTTAATAAACTATATGCACTGAGCTCGTCTGATTCTTTAAGGGCACTGTTTGATTAAATAATTAACACACACACACATTACTCTAGAGTACAAAATTGATTTGATTGTGTARGGCCGGGCTCAGACATGCTGCGCTGTGTTAAAAAAAAGACAGTGACTGTAACTAGCCCCCGTTGTCTCTCTCCTCCCTGCTGCAGCAACCACCACAGAACATCAGAGTTCATCTCTCTCAGGCTTGTTGCTGAAGCTGCAACATTATCACAGCGATTTCTGAATTAAAAAGTTGTTACCGAAATCTCTCATTTGTTTAGGAATAACATTCCCTATTCCCTCAACCCTTGCTCTCTTTATGTGAAACATGTATGCATCACATGCACGTGACCAATAGCCTATCATAATCAAATCAGTACATTGGTTATAACAAACTCTGAACACGTAACATGACAGCAAAATGGATGCAGGGGACGTGAAAAACAAACTCGAAACAGGCAAATGTTTACTGGTTGCTCAGGAGGGAAAGGGGAAGTCAGATGTGTGAAGACATTTGACTTAGTTGTGGAAACTACTGGAGATCCAGACAAAGGAGGCTATAGAAGCAGCGCTGTGAGAGTATTGTATATATATATTGTGTGTATATATAGTGTGGTATATATTGTATGTATATATATGTATATATATATTGTGTTTATATATATGGTGTATATATATTGTGTTTATATATAGTGTGGTATATATAGTGTGTATATATTGTATGTGTATATATATATATATATATATATATATATGTGTATATATATTGTGTGTATATATTGTATATATATATTGTGTATATATAGTGTATATATAGTGTGTATATATTGTGTGTATATAGTGTGTTATATTGTGTGTATATATGTGTAATATATATATGTGTATATATAGTGATATATATTGTGGTGTATATAGTGTGTATATTGTATGTATATATTGTGTATATATTTGTGTGTATATTGTGTGTATATATATTGTGGTGTAATATTTGTGTGTATATATTGTGTGTATATATTGTGTGTATATATTGTGTGCGCCAAACAGGTGCTGTCAGATTACAATATTATTTCTGACCATTTGGAACAGTGGAACAACTAAAGTGATGCACCGATATGACATTTCGCCGATACCAATATCCGTTATTTTCCTCGCCAATAATACTGATAAGATATTAAAAAATGTAGCAGCCTTTTAGGCATTTTAGTACGGTTAAATAGATAGCACAAACACATAGCTGTCTAAGGCACTGCATCTCAGTGCAAGAGGTGTCACTACAGTCCCTGTTCAAATCCAGGCTGTATCACATCCAGCCGTGATTGGGAGTCCCATAGGGCGGCGCACAATTGGTCCAGCGTCGTCTGGGTTTGGCTGGGGTAGGCCGTCATTGGAAATAAGAATTTGTTCTTAACTGACTTGCCTAGTTAAATAAAGGTTACAACACACAAACACAAAAAGTTATTTTGTTGGCATTTACGTATGTCCCCATTACCAGTAAAACATAATCAAAAACGATTTATTTCACTTACTGCTGTGCTGTTTCGTTGTTCATTTGTTCAGTCGTTTCATTCTAACCAGGATGTCTATGAAACGCCGTGTGGGTCTTTGCGTGTCAGAAAAGATGCACGTCAAATGATACTATTTGACGTGTCAAATAAGCTTGTTGACCAATCAGGACCTGAATATGACTGCACATCATATAATTTAGCGCGTTCGTCATTTTATCAACTGTGAATTGAGCCACATTTATTGTCAACATTTGTGTATTGAACACTATTTCAGAGGAAAACAATACTGCAGGATGTTGGAGACTATATAGGAGACGTTGGGAAAATATATCTTGGGTATTGAGTAGACGTATACCCCATATCATTGATCCCCACTCCTTAGGTAAAGCTGTACAGTGCAATATGAATGTCAATACACACAATAGTCTGACTGGGGAGGTGATTTCACACAGTCACAGTCCCACGATAAGAGCTACAACACTAATATTTGCGTAAACTCTTCCGTTGTGTTCTGTGGGTGTCACCGAGGAGACTGATACCCCATTTCATTGGTTCACATTCAAAACTCGTTTAACTTTATCTAGTTTAAATATGGCATGATTCCACCAATTGTAAACTTCTGCATCACTTTCAAAGAGGTACTTTATTTTGAAGGCAAACCGCAAATTCACTATTGTGCCTAATCCTTATTGTGGCTAGCTTCACAACCACATTCCGGTTGAGCCTCACCTGCCAGATGAAGCTAGCTGCTGCTTAATAACGTTAGCTTTGGGCAACAGGGTTAAGTAGCTGGGCGGGACATTTATTTTCATAAACTGAAGTTCAATTTCAATAGCGAACAACAAGTGGCTTACCTAGCTAATACTTACTCATAAGGATTCCTAAATCATTTGCTAAGAAAAAAGAAAATGACTGCAGTTTCTACGGTCATTGTTTTCAGGCTGGTTGTATTGGAGCTAGCTAGCTATCAAGCTAAAGCTAACTACCCAGAAGTTATGGTCAAAACAAATAATGCTTTTATTAACAACGTGGTATTCGTAAACACATTGTTCGTGGACGGTGTTTGCAGACTTTTTTGTACAGCTTTGACAGTGCTACTGATAGTAGTGGTGGAGCTTGGCTTGCACGTGCAAATTCAGAACATACAGCATTCTATGATAGAACTGTGTTATTTAACTCGTCAAATAGTGTTATTTGATGTGTATCTTTTTTGAAAGACAAAAAGACCCAAACGCCATTCCATAGTATGTATGTCGTGAAGCTAATAGCAGTGGCGSTATTACTGTGTAACTCCGGTAGGGCAACATCTGAAAAATAGCGCACTTGGTAGTGTTAACCGGTGCTCGACCAGTCGGCGAAAGCCAACATCACCCACGACAGAGAATGGTTGATTGTCAAGGGCAATGAATTACATTATTTGTCTCTGAAATGTTCTTACTCTTTCAAATGACTGCTTGACTTGTTGACTGCTCGATCACACAGCAGACATTGTGGGCTAGGTTAGGAATGCTGTGTTGCACGTGTAGCGCAAAATTTTATGTGGCGTATTTACGTTATATAGGTATGCACTCTGCGTTAAACTAGACATCAGGCCGATACCGATGTTGGCATTTTTAGCTAATATCGTCCGATTCCGATTCCGTCCGATTCCGAAAAAACTATATTATAAGTAACACCAGAGAGGCTGTTATAACCAAAAAATGTCAAGCCTTTATTACAGCATAACAAAAATAAAAATAGCAGAATTTGTGAAATTGCTTCATTGAACATCTTCCACTTGCGTAAGGCTTGGTGCTCACAGAATCAGTAGGCTATTAAACAGACAGGCAACAGAAGCAGGATCTGTCCTGTTTCTTGATTGTACACTACATTACATAGTTCAGTAGGCTATTAAACAGACAGGCAACAGAAGCAGGGATCTGTCCTGTTTTCTGTAGATTGTACACTACATTACATAGTCAGTAGGCCTATTAAACAGACAGGCAACGAGAGAGCAGGATCTGTCCTGTTTCTGTAGATGTACAACTACATTACATAGTCAGTAGGCTATTAAAAGACAGGCAACAGAAGCAGGATCTGTCCTGTTTCTGTAGATGTACACTACATACATAGTCAGTAGGCTATTAAACAGACAGGCAACAGAAGCAGGATCTGTCCTGTTTCTGTAGATGTACACTACATTACATAGTCAGTAGGCTATTAAACAGACAGGCAACAGAAGCAGGATCTGTCCTGTTTCTGTAGTGTACACTACATTACATAGTCAGTAGGCTATTAAACAACAGGCAACAGAAGCAGGATCTGTCCTGTTTCTGTAGATGTACACTACATTACATAGTCTGTAGGCTATTAAACAGACAGGCAACAGAAGCAGGATCTGTCCTGTTTCTGTAGATGTACACTACATTACATAGTCTGTAGGCTATTAAACAGACAGGCAACAGAAGCAGGATCTGTCCTGTTTCTGTAGATGTACACTACATTACTAGTCTGTAGGCTATTAAACAGACAGGCAACAGAAGCAGGATCTGTCCTGTTTTCTGTAGATGTACACTAATACATAAGTCAGTGGCTATTAAACAGACAGCAACAGAAGCAGGATCTGTCCTGTTTCTGTAGATGTACACTACATTACATAGTCAGTAGCTATTAACAGACAGGCAACAGAGCAGGATCTGTCCCGTTTCTGTAGATGTACACTACATTACATAGTCAGTAGGCTATTAAACAGACAGGCAACAGAAGCAGGATCTGTCCTGTTTCTGTAGATGTACACTACATTACATAGTCAGTAGGCTATTAAAACGACAGGCAACAGAAGCAGGATCTGTCTGTTCTGTAGATGTACACTACATTACATAGTCAGTAGGCTATTAAACAGACAGGCAACAGAAGCAGATCTGTCCTGTTTCTGTAGATGTACACTACATTACATAGTCAGTAGGCTATTAACAAACAGGCAACAGAAGCAGGATCTGTCCTGTGTTCTGTAGTGTACACACATTACATAGTCAGTAGGCTATTAAACAACAGGCAACAGAAGCAGGATCTGTCCTGTTTCTGTAGATGTACACTACATACATATCAGTAGGCTATTAACAGACAGGCAACAGAAGCAGATCTGTCCTGTTTCTGTAGATGTACACTACATTACATAGTCAGTAGGCTATTAAACAGACAGGCAACAGAAGCAGGATCTGTCCTGTTTCTGTAGATGTACACTACATTACATAGTCAGTAGCTATTAAACAGAACAGCAACAGAAGCAGGATCTGTCCTGTTTCTGTAGATGTACACTACATTACATAGTCAGTAGGCTATTAAACAAACAGGCAACAGAAGCAGGATCTGTCCTGTTTCTGTAGATGTACACTACATTACATAGTCAGTAGGCTATTAAACAAACAGGCAACGAAAGCAGGATCTGTCCTGTTTCTGTAATGTACACTACATTACATAGTCAGTAGGCTATTAAACAGACAGCAACAGAGCAGGATCTGTCCTGTTTGTAGATGTACACTTACATTACATAGTCAGTAGGCTATTAACAGACAGGCAACAGAAGCAGGATCTTTCTTCTGTCTTGCTCGGGGTGATTCTCTGATCCACCTCAACGCAACGACACCATTCTGTATACATCTGGCCCTTCTTTGGACACTGTGTTAACTAACCTCCAGACGAGCTTCAACGCCATACAACACTCCTTCCGTGGCTCCCACCTGCTCTTAAATACAAGTAAAACTAAATGCATGCTCTTCAACCGATCGCTGCCCGCCCGTCCAGCATCACTACTCTGGACGGTTCTGACTTAGAATACGTGGACAACTACAAATACCTAGGTGTCTGGTTAGACTGTCACATCAAACATCTCCAATCCAAAGTTATATCTAGAATTGGCTTCCTATTTCGCAACAAAGCATCCTTCACTCATGCTGCCAAACATACCCTCGTCAAACTGACTATCTACCGATCCTCGACTTCGGCGATGTCATTACAAAATAGCCTCCAATACCCTACTCAATAAATCGGATGCAGTCTATCACAGTGCCATTCGTTTGTCACCAAAGCCCCATATACTACCCACCACTGTGACCTGTACGTTCTTGTTGGCTGGCCCTCGCTTATACTCGTCGCCAAACCCACTGGCTCCAGGTCATCTATAAGTCTTTGCTAGGTAAAGTCCCCCTTTTCCCAGCTCGCTGGTCACCATAGCAGCACCCACCTGTAGCACGCGCTCCAGCAGGTATATCTCTCTGTCACCCCAAAGCCATTCTCCTTAGGCCGCCTTTCCTTCATGTTCTCTGCTGCCAATGACTGGAACGAACTACAAAAATCTCTGAAACTGGAAACACTTATCTCCCTCACTAGCTTTAAGCACCAGCTGTCAGAGCAGCTCACAGATACTGCAACTGTACATAGCCCATCTATAACTTAGCCCAAACAATTACCTCTCCCCCTACTGTATTTATTTATTTATTTTGCTCTCTTTGCACCCATTATTTCTACTCTACTTTGCACATTCTTCCACTGCAAATCTACCATTCCAGTGTTTTACTTGCTATATTGTATTTACTTCGCCACCATGGCCTTTTTTTGCCTTTAACTCCCTTATCTCACCTCATTTGCTCACATTGTATATAGACTTTTTCTACTGTTATTGGCTGTATGTTTGTTTTACTCCATTGTAACTCTGTGTTGTTGTACGTGTTGAACTGCTTTGCTTTATCTTGGCCAGGTCGCAGTTGTAAATGAGAACTTGTTCTCAACTTGCCTACCTTGTTAAATAAAGGTATAAATAAATAAATAATATATCGTTATCGTCCGGACAGTGGAAAATATTGTGATATGAATATGAGGTCGTATCGCCTACCCCTACGATGGACACTATGGACTCACCATCTCCCGCATTGTCCCGTTGTGCTATTTACAAACAAACAAGTGACTGTCTCAACTGTTTTGGGGAACTACGGTGAGCTTCATCATGTCAAATGATGTAACAGGTGAAATTATGGAGGCTTCATCTCCTAACGTATTGTACAAGTTGACTGCAGGTATTAACTTACTAAAAAACAGATCGTTTTGATGATATTGAAAAACTATACCATTGCCTTTTCCAAATAACCAGGTATACGATATATATGGTCTACCTCCCAAGCCTAAAATAGGGACAGACAGACAGATCATTAAATAACTGGGACATAGACAGATGACATTCAGCAGCACACAGCAACAGGCAGACAGAAGCTGGGTGAGGGGTTAGGTGTTAAGGGTGGGGTGACTTACTTCTGAGGGCTTCTTCCAATTGGCTCTCCTGGGTTGAGAATGTTGGGACCAGGAAGTGGAGTTACCTTAAAGATGACAGAGAAAAGACATMAGACTTCAGTCATCTCAATTATCTGACATTTCCTTACTTGTAGGCCAGTGGCAAGGCCCCTACATTTTAGAGAAACTCCTACCCGAGGTAGAACAAAACACAACCATGTTTTTTCACATCCCTAACATCCCTCCATTTATCAAATGGATGGTTGTGTAAAAGTGTTTTACTGTAAAAGAGATTAAATTGATCAATATTGTGAGACACCGCTTTAGCTAAAAAAGTGCAGAATATGCCTGGCAGGAAGGAATCAAACTCATGTAACCCAATATGACAAGCTGAGATATTGCTAAACTGTKGAATAGAAGTAGTCAGTTGTTGGCACTACATACAACAGCATTATAATATCTTAATGCATCTAGGAAACATAGACCTGGAAACAGATACAACAGGGGAAAATATCAACTATGAATATATATGAAGTAGGGATGTTAACCGGTTAGCCACCGGAAAAACATTTGACCGGTCATGCTTATCAGTAAACATTTGCATAATTTTGTGGAATTAAATTGGCATGTGTATTTTCATTAGTGTCATGCATTTTATTAAATCACACACACAGCATACAGACTAGTTAGAGGAATAGTCTACCACCTGTCAGACAGCACCAGAGAAGCTCCTCAAAGCCTGTAGACTACTGGAGTGAAACCTGTTTTTGTAAGGCCAGTCATTGGTCAGCCCAGTCATTGGTCAGCCCAGTCATTGGTCAGCCCAGTCATTGGTCAGCCCAGTCATTGCGTAACAAATAACAATTCTAAATGCAACTGTGTGTTAACTTCTGGCCACGATTTAAAAAAGCTATTTTAATTTCTCAATCTCAACTCGTAAAGTGCGCCACCCTATCGCCATTCAGATGCATAGGGTATAGTCTTCCTATAACTCAACGTGAGCTGGAGGCAATAGAAGTAGAGATAGCGTGAGCTGTGAGGCAGTATAAGTTAACGCGAGCTGGGAGGCAGTATTATGTACGCGAGCTGGAGGCAGTATAATGTACGCCGAGCTGGAGGCAGTAATATATGTCAACGCGAGCTGGAGGCAGTATAATTTCCGAGCTGCGAGCGCTAAGTGTCAGGAGCGAGGATATACTGTACACGCCAGAGCTAGAGCAGCGAGGCGAAAGTCGGTGAGGCGTCAGAATGTAACGCGAGCTGGAGGCAGTATTAAATGTCAACCGCGAGCTGGAGGCAGTAAATAACGTAACGCGAAGCTGGAGGCAGTATAACGTAACGCGAGCTGGAGGCAGTATAACGTAACGCGAGCTGGAGGCAGTAATAACGTAACGACGAGCTGGAGCAGTATAAAGTAACGCGAGCTGGAGGCAGTATAAGTACACGCGAGCTGGAGGCAGTAATAAACGTAACGCAGAGCTGGAGGCAGTATAACGTAACGCGAGCTGGAGGCAGTATAACGTAACGCGAGCTGGAGGCAGTATAACGTAACGCGAGCTGGAGGCAGTCATAACGTAACGGAAGCTGGAGGCAGTATCGTAACGTGAGCTGGAGGCAGTATAAGAACGTGAGCTGGAGGCAGTATAGTAACGTGAGCTGGAGGCAGTAAAACGTAACGTGAGCTGGAGACAGTATAATGTAAACGTGAGCTGAGACGGTAAATTACGTGAGCTGGAGACAGTATAATGTACGTGAGCTGGAGGCAGTATAATGCAACGTGAGCTGGAGGCGGTATAATGTAAGTGAGCTGGAGGCGTATAATGTAACGTGAGCTGGAGGCAGTAATAATGTAACGTGAGCTGGAGCGGTAATGTAGACGTGAGCTGGAGGCAGTATAATGTAAGCGTGAGCTGGAGGCAGTATAATGTA
Organism: Salvelinus sp. IW2-2015; assembly: GCF_002910315.2. Lineage (NCBI taxonomy): Eukaryota > Metazoa > Chordata > Actinopteri > Salmoniformes > Salmonidae > Salvelinus > Salvelinus sp. IW2-2015. Next base: position 56,822 of record NW_019944499.1, on the reverse strand, counting down.
ACCGTGAGCTGGGAGGAGTATAATGTAACGTGAGCTGAGAGAGTATAATGTAACGTGAGCTGGAGGCAGTATAACTAACGTGAGCTGGAGGAGTAAAACGCAACGTGAGCTGGAGCAGTATAACGTAAACGTGAGCTGGAGACGGTATAATGTAACGTGAGCTGGAGACAGTATAATGTAACGTGAGCTGGAGGCAGTATATCGCAACGTGAGCTGGAGGCAGTTAATGCAACAGTGAGCTGGAGGCGGTATAATGTAACGTGAGCTGGAGGCGGTAATCGTAACGTGAGCTGGAGGCAGTATAATGTAACGCGAGCTGGAGGGCGTAAATGTAACGTGAGCTGGAGGCAGTATAATGTAACGCGAGCTGGAGGCAGTATAATGTAACGTGAGCTGGAGGCGGTATATGTAACGTGAGCTGGAGGCGGTATAATGTAAACGTGAGCTGGAGCGTATAAATGTAACGGAGCTGGAGGCGGTATAAAATGTAACGTGAGCTGGAGCGTATAATGTATACGTGAAGCTGGAGGCAGTAAATAATGTACGTGGCTGGAAGCGGTATAACGTACGTGAGCTGAGGGCAGTATAATGCAACGTAGCTGGAGGCAGTATAATGTAACGTGAGCTGGAGGCGGTATAATGTAACGTGAGCTGGAGGCAGTATAACGTAACGTGAGCTGGAGGCGTAAAATGTAACGTGAGCTGGAGGCGGTATAATGTAACGTGAGCTGGAGACAGTTATAATGTAACGTGAGCTGGAGCAGTATAATGCAACGTGAGCTGGAGGCAGTATAACGTAACGTGAGCTGGAGGCAGTATAATGCAACGTGAGCTGGAGCAGTATAAGTAACGTGAGTGGAGACGGTATAATGTAACGTGAGCTGGAGCGGTATAATGTAACGTGAGCTGGAAGCAGTATAATGTAACGGAGCTGGAGCAGTATATGCACGTGAGCTGGAGGCGGTATAATGTACGGAGCTGGAGCAGGTATAATAGTAAGGAGCTGGAGGCAGTATAATGTATACGGAGCTGGAGGCAGTATAATGTAACGTGAGCTGGAAGGCAGTATAATGTAACGTGAGCTGGAGGCAGTATAATGCAACGTGAGCTGGAGGCGGTATATGTAACGTGAGCTGGAGGCGGTATAATGTAACGTGAGCTGGAGGCAGTATAATGTATATAT
>NW_019944499.1:45385-52975 GCF_002910315.2 Salvelinus sp. IW2-2015 | reverse complement strand
TCGGTATAAATGTAACGTGAGCTGGAGGCAGTATAATGCAACGTGAGCTGGAGGCGGTATAATGTAACGGAGCTGGAGACGGTATAATGTCATGAGCTGGAGACAGTATAATGTCATGTGAGCTGGAGACAGTATAAGTCATGTGAGCTGGAGACAGTATAATGTCATGTGAGCTGGAGGCAGTATATGAATGTAACGGAGCTGGAGGCAGTATAACGCAACGTGAGCTGGAGGCAGTATAAGTAACGTGAGCTGGAGGCGGTATAAGTAACGTGAGCTGGAGGCGGTATAATGTAACGTGAGCTGAGGCGGTATAAATGTAAGTGCGCTGGAGGCGGTATATATAATGTAACGTGAGCTGGAGGCGGTATATGTAACGTGAGCTGGAGACGCTATAATGTAACGCGAGCTGGAGGCAGTATAATGTAACGCGTAGCTGGAGGCAGTATAATGTAACGCGAGCTGGAGGCAGTTATATGTAACGGAGCTGGAGGCAGTAATAATATGTAACGCGAGCTGGAGCGGTATAGATGTCACGCGAGCTGGAGGCAGTATAATGTCACGCAGCTGGAGGCATAAATGTCACGCGAGCGGAGGCAGTAATAATGTCACGGAGCTGGAGCGGATAATGAACGCGAGCTGGAGACGGTATAATGTAACGCAGCTGGAGGCAGATAATGTAACCGAGCTGGAGGCAGTATACGTAACGCGAGCTGGAGGCAGTATAACGTAACGCGAGCTGGAGGCAGTAGTAACGTAACGCGAGCTGGAGGCAGTATAACGTAACGCGAGCTGGAGGCAGTATAACGTAAACGCGAGCTGGAGGCAGTATAAATGTAACGCGAGCTGGAGGCAGTATAACGTAACGCGAGCTGGAGGCAGTAATAACGTAACGCGAGCTGGAGGCAGTATAACGTAACGCGAGCTGGAGGCAGTATAACGTAACGCGAGCTGGAGGCAGATAACGTAACGCGAGCTGGAGGCAGTCATAACGTAACGTGAAGCTGAGCAGTGCAGTCTGGAGGCAGTATAACGTAACGTGAGCTGGAGGCATATAAACACGTAACGTGAGCTGGAGACAGTATAATGTAAACGTGAAGCTGGAGACGGTATAATTTAACGTGAGCTGGAGACAGATTAATGAACGTGAGCTGGAGGCAGTTATATAATGCAATACGTGTAGCTGGAAGGGCGGTATAATGTAACGTGAGCTGGAGGCGGTTAATATGTAAAACGTGAGCTGGAGGCAGTATCAATGTAACGCGAGCTGGAGCGGTAATGTAAAGCGTGAGCCTGGGAGGCAGTATAATGTAACCTAGCAGGAGCAGTAAATGTAACGTGACTGGAGCAGTATAATGTAACGTGAGCTGGAGGCAGTTATACAGTAACGTGAGCTGGAGGCAAGTAAGTGAACGTGAGAGGAGCAGTAATAACGAATGTGAGCTGAGGCAGTATAATCGTAACGTGAGCTGGAGAACGGTATATGTAACGTGAGCTGGAGAGACAGTATAATGTAACGTGAGCTGGAGGCAGTATATGCAACGTGAGCTGGAGGCAGTATAATGTCAACGTGAGCTGGAGCGTATAATGTAACGTGAGCTGGAGCGGTATATGTCATGTGAGCTGGAGGCAGTATAATGTCATAGTGAGCTGGAGCGTAATAGTAACGTGAGCTGGAGGCAGTATAATGTAACGCGAGCTGGAGCAGTATAAGTAACAGTGAGCTGGAGGCAGTATAATGTAACGTGAGCTGGAGGCGGTATAAATGTAACGTGAGCTGGAGCGGTATAATGTAACGTGAGCTGGAGGCGTAATAATGTAACGTGAGCTGGAGGCGGTATAATGTAACTATATATATATATATATATATATGTATACTGTATCCTTTACCATCTATTGCATCTGAGCCGCTCTGTCAATGCTCATCCACATATTTTAAACTTATATATTCTTATCCCATTCCATAACTAGATTGTGTGTATTAGGTTTTGTTGTGGAATTGTTAAGATACTGCTGCACTGTCAGAACTAGAAGCACAAGCATTTCACTATACTCGCGATAACATCTGCTAACCATGAGTGGGTCTAGGGTGACAGGTAGGATGGAGGTCATATGATCCTTAACTCGTCTCTCAAAGCACTTCCTGATGACAGAAGTGAGTGCTACGGGGCGGTAGTCGTTTAGCTCAGTTACCTTCGGTTTCTTGGGAACAGGAACAATGGTGGCCCTCTTGAAGCAGGTGGGGACAGCAGACTGGGATAAGGATTGATTGAATATGTCCGTAAACACACCAGCCAGCTGGTCTGCACATTTTCTGAGGACACAGCTAGGGATGCCGTCTGGACCGGCAGCCTTGCGAGGGTTAACACATTTAAATGTTTTACTCACATCGGCCATGGAGAGCCCACAGTCTTTGGTAGCGGGCCGAGTCGGTGGCACTGTATTGTCCTCAAAGCRWGCAAAGAAGTTGTTTAATTTGTCTGGAAGCAAGACGATGTCCGCGACGGGGCTGGTTTTCTTTTTGTAATCCGTGATTGTCTGTAGACCCTGCCACATACGCCTCGTGTCTGAGCCGATGAATTGCAATTCCACTTTGTCTCTATACTGACGCTTTGATTGTTTGATTGCCTTACGGAGGGAATAACTACACTGTTTGTATTCGGTCATATTTCCTGTCGCCTTGCCATGATTAAATGCGGTGGTATGTGCTTTCAGTTTTGYGCGAATGCTGCCATCAATCCACGGTTTCTGGTTAGGGAAGGTTTTTATAGTCACAGTGGGTACATCTCCGATACACTTCCATATAAACTCTCTCACAGAGTCAGCGTATACGTCAATGTTATTCTCTGAGGCTACCCGCAACATATCCCAGTCCACGTGATCAAAGCAATCTTGAAGCGTGGAATCTGATTGGTCAGACCAGCGTTGGATAGACCTACGCACGGGCGCTTCCTGTTTGAGTTTCTGCCTATAGGAGGGGAGCAACAAGATGGAATCATGGTCGGATATGCCAAAAGGAGGGCAGGGGGAAGGGCCTTGTATAGGTCGCGGAAGTTAGAGTAGCAATGGTCGAGCGTGTTACTCGCTCGTGTACTGCAATCGATATGCTGATAGAATTTAGGTAGCCTTGTTCTCAGATTTAGCTTTGTTAAAATCCCCAGCTACAATAAATGCAGCCTCAGGATAAATGGTTTCCATTTGAATAAAGTCCAGTGAAGTTCCTTGATGGCTGTCTTGGTATCCGCTTGCGGGGGGATATACACGGCTGTGACGACAACCGAGTAGAGTTCTCTTGGGAGATAATACGGTCGGCATTTGATTGAGGAATTCTAGGTCRGGTGAACAAAAGGACTTGAGTTCTTGTATGTTACAATTACATCAGGAGTCGTCAATCATGAAACATACACCCCCCTCTTTTCTTCTTGCCGGAGAGATGTTTATTCTGAAAATCCCATTGGCTGTACAGACTACGACAGCATGTCCCCAGCTAGCCATGTTTCCGTGAAACAGAGTATGTTACAACCCCGGATATCACTTCAGAAAGCAACTCTTGCCCTGATTTGTAAGACTTGAACTAGGGACTGGACATTAGCGAGTCATATACTGGGAAGCGGTGGGTGGTGTGCGCSCAYCCGAAGCCTCACTAGAAGACCGTTCCGGYTCCCTCYCCTCCGGCGGCGTTGTTTCTGGTCGGCCTCTGGAATCAGTTCAAATGCCCTGGGAGGTGCAGACAAAGGATCCGCTCGTGGAAAGTCGTATTCCTGGTCGTAGTGCTGRTTGTGTTGGTAAGTTGACGTTTCTCTGATATCCCATAGTTCTTCCCTGTTGTATGTAATAACACAAGGTTTTCTGGGCTAACAATGTAAGAATTACATTTTTTTTTTTTTTATTTTTTTTTTTTATATACTACACAGTTTCCTAAGGACAAGAAGCGAAGCTGCCATCTCTATCGGCGCCATCTTGTGTTAAAGAATGAGTGTGTGTGTTTCCCAGCCTTCAGCCTCCCTGCTTCAGTGAGAATGGTCTCCTTGACCTTTTTGAGCGTCATCACTTGCTAACAGCCCTCTCTGCCTTGCAGTCCTCAGTCTGTGGACGGAGATCAATCAATCAGTAGACTGTTCATCATGTTGGTGGACAGGCTGGACCTCCAGTCTGACTTGATGCGCTTCATGGCCAAGAGCCCACAGCAGGATGTCCCCTGTGTCTCTTCCATTCTCACTCTTTGAAAAAAATAGTAAAATTCCGACACTCGCAATAGTTGTCGCTCCGAAACTCTCTCTGCTTCCACTTGATGAATGGACGCAAAACGCCAGCGTACGTTGAATGGGCAGAAAGCGAGGTTCCACTAGATTCCATAGCCACAAARTCAGATTCYACTAGCCTGAATGACACGACCCACGTAATTATAGAGCGAGGATGAGCTGTGAGAGCTGTCAGTCAGACTAAAATTCCACAGCCACAAAGTCAAAATTGGCTATATTGCATGCCACTCAAAACAATCCAATGTTGCACATTTTGTAGTGTGCATTCGGTTCAGGCCAGGAAGATACGACCATATTCTCTAGAATACCATAGCAGCTAGCCATAGCCTACAGACAATGCCACAAACTCCCGGCACACACAACCAACATTGGAATGATATTCTAATAACCTAAATAATTCCATATGTGATGCCTAGCCACCCATATCATTGCGATGCCATATCATTGCGATGCCTAGCCAGCCATATCATTGCGATGCCATATCATTGCGATGCCTAGCCAGCCATATCATTGCGATGCCATATCATTGCGATGCCTAGCCACCCATATCATTGCGATGCCATATCATTGCGATGCCTACAGCCATATATTGCAGTGCATAGTATTGCGATGCCGATATCATTGGCGATGCCTAGCCATGCCAATATCATTGCGATGCCATATCATTGCGATGCCTAGCCACCATATCATTGCGATGCCATATCATTGCGATGCCTAGCCACCCCATATCATTGCGATGCCATATCATTGCATGCCTAGCCACCCATAATCATTGCGATGCCATATCATTGCGATGCCTAGCCCAGCCATATCATTGCGATGCTAGCAGCCATATATTTGCGGATGCCATATCATTGCGATGCCTAGCCAGCCATATCATTGCGATGCCATATCATTGCGATGCCATATCATTGCGATGCCTAGCCAGCCATATCATTGTTTGAAATCTGTCTGTTTTAAATAGCTCATCTTACCTTGCTACAGCCAAAATCCCACAACAGAAGAAAACAAATCTTAGATTCCTGATATTGAAACCAGCATTTCTTCTACTACTACTGTCCAAACACAGTAAAGCACAATCCTATCGTTACATCTTCAGATATTCTAAGTTTCTACCATTAGGCTGTGTATATGCATCTGTCGCATGATAAAAAAGCTTCTCATCAGGCGTTTGAGAATGATGTTCTCCCGTAAGAGCATTTCGGAACATATATGTGTAGTCTATCAAAGTAATCAGACCAATTATTTTACTTTGATTATATTTAACTTCTTGGCTTAAGTAAAACATTTTAAACTTCTTCCACTACCACAAAAATACTTGTAAAGTGTTAAAGCAAGTTCCACCAATATTTCTTCATGGAAAATACCATCTAGTTTACAATTCTGTATCCGAAGCCACTCGGGTCCCGGGTATTCGGGTACAGTTGGATCCGTGAAGACCTCTAGTCTGGGGAAGAGGTTAGATGGAGCTCGACATTAACACTTGTCCGGAATAAGCAACAACAAAAAATGTTTATCACAATATCAAAGAATTACTCCAATCAGCATTGGATCAGAGCCAAGTATGTTGAGTGGTCGTAAATCCCGCTCATCGGTCGCTCTCTGGCGCGCCACATCATTTCCAACCACTTCGCTAAAAACGCTCCTCGCTCACAGGAGGAAGAAAGAATTGCTGCTCCAAATTCTGACCGTTAAAATGACCATTTCACCAACACCAATCTATTTGTGTGAGTACCTGGACCAGCCATTTGGTTTTGAAGTATTGAAACCAAACCATATGATTTAAATGAACAGTATTTTAATAAAACATGAAAAGCTGACTGTAAAAAGCGCTCGTCATTTCAAAWAGGCTACATGTCATATAAACACTGAATAGGTCAGGAGCCAGACAGGGAGTGATTATTTAGGCTATATTATTAGCCTATTATTTCAGTATATTTCAAAGCTATAGCCTAAAAATAAGTAAAGCAACTGCGAGTGACACACTAGGCAGGAATATTAAGGCTCCGCATTTAAACAACATTTTGTTCTATTGAATCATTATAGTCTAAAAATTCCAACATATAGGCTGTGACTTACTTAGAATGAAATAAGAATGAAATACAAAATGAAAAATGCCTTTTTTGGCTCCGTGCCTTTGAATTCACTTTTAGAAATACGAGTTTGGCACGAGTCTGTGGCTTCAGGCTCATGTGATGGGGATGCTAAACACCCTTCGGGACATTCTTTCCAGTCTGGGCAGGGATGCAGATTTAAAAATATATATATATTTTTTTTAATTAGGTAGGCCTATAGGGTTTTTAGGCAAAATAACCAGAAAAAAATTGAAACTTCCTTGAAAGAGGTAATATGTCTGGCCTATTGGGACAAAAATCAATGATATCTATACAATAGGCTAATAGAACGAAATCAAACAACTTTTAAGAGATCGGATTTTTTGTTCAGAAATACCTTGCTACAATGACACACTTAGCTAGCTACCCACCTCAATCCTTTCTTTTAGCATGTGCACCTACTTAATACACCATCATGCTTTTGGGATACGTGTCTTTTCAGATTCCACAATGTCATGTGAAATCTGAAAAACACTATCCTGAAGAAAGAGTTGATGTAGGTCCACAATAAAGAATCATTGTGGAAAATCTGAAAAACACGACTATCGCTGAAAAGAGAGCAGGGAGTGTGGTGTGTTGTCACATAACTAAGAATCATTCGTGAAGACTGAAAAGACACGTTCCGAAAGAGAGCGATGGTGATGACTTGTCCAACTAATCATTTGAAGTCTAAACACGATCAAAGTCATGTGGTTTTTAAAGGCACTGCTAAAAGAAAGGATTAGAGTGGTAGCTACTAAGTGTGTCATTGTAGCAAGGTATTTCTGAAACAAAAAAATCGAAATCCTCTTAAAAAGTGTTTGACTTATCTTCTATTAGCTAGTTGTATAAGATATTCAATTGAATTTTGGTTTACCCAATTATGCCAGAAATTTAACCCTCTTCAAGAAAGTTTCCAACTTTTTTCTGGTATTATGTGCCTAAAAACCCTATAGGCCTTACACATATAAAAAATAATATTATATTTAGATTTTTAAATCTGCATCCCTGCCCCCAGAACTGCGAAAAAGAAGTGTCCGAAGGTGTTCAGCATCCACATCAATCACTTCATTATGAGGCGCTGTCACACGAACAGTCACACAACACCTCACCTCCCGCTCTCCATTACACTCGATACGATTTTCTTTAGTCAAAAAATGCCGAGCATAATTAGTTCTTCTATTAAATGACAACCCTACATCACACAGCCCAACAAACACAGGCCTTTCTTGCTT
>NW_019944499.1:34194-45360 GCF_002910315.2 Salvelinus sp. IW2-2015 | reverse complement strand
TTCTTTAGTTGTGGACACTACATCCCCACACTCCCTCTCTTGCTCTTGGTCCTCATCTTTGTAAGTCACCTTGATTTAACACCTGTGTGTTTTTATCAGTTTCTTGATGAAAATATTTAACTCTATGACAGTAGCTAAGGCAAGGGGCTATAGCAGCACAGTCATGTTTGACAAATATGATGAAAGAATTAACATTAACGTATAAAGGTTTTGTTGACATACTCGAGGCACGGTTCAGATCAACTGGTCAGAAGACCGGAGAGAGAAGGACAGTGCCAGTTGAGCACTGCCCATCACCCATCTTGAATCCGAGCGGATGCAGTCAGCATTTTGAAACTATTTAACCATAAATGTAATTGTTTAAAATCTGAAAGTGTCATGTCATTTTATGAAGCATGTCTTACCTTGTTTCAAAGTAGCCTTTAAAAATACGATCTTAGAAATGTTGAGGGAATTMTTTTATAAACACTTCATATGCCATGAAACCATGTTCTATTGGTTATCAAAACAACATGATGTGATTGTCCAGCAGCCACAGACCCAATCCTAGCCATGTTAATAACCCATGCTAATAGGCAGAGTGTCCTAGCCAATCCTAGCCATTTTAATAACCCATGCTAATAGGCAGAGTGTCCTAAGCCAATCCTAGCCATGTTAATAACCCATGCCAATAGGCAGAGTGTCCTAGCCAATCCTAGCCATGTTAATAACCATGCTATAGGCAGAGTGTCCTAGCAATCCTAGCCATGTTAATAACCCATGCCAATAGGCAGAGTGTCCTAGCCAATCCTAGCCCATGTTAATACCACCTGCCAAATAGGCAGAGGTGTCCTAGCCAATCCTAGCCATGTTAATAACCCATGCTAGTTGATGCATCTTTCGCATCTTTCGTTCATTTCTAACATATTTTTGCATCTCTGTCATTTGAAACCACTTGTGCCATGCTGTTTCCCGCTAACTGTGTTTCGGAACATTTGCACGTAGCCTACAGTCATTGCTGAGCTTATAATATGAAGAAATAAAACTTGATCAACATTTTAAGCTAAGTGGTCTGATCTGTTGCATCAGCCTCATTGCTATTTAACTGTTTTTGTAATTGCAATGTAGCAATATCTTAGGCTACCAAGGGTATTTTGAAACAGGCTTGAATATGCAAAGAAGCCAATAGGCAGAGTGTAGCCTACTCTGTCGGATTCTCTATGGGGAAAAATAATACAGCRATGCATTTCATAAAGTGGTTCCTTGCATTATACAATTTGTATTTTTGGACAAGTGACCCTAACCCTAATGTCAAGCACTGGGGGTTAGTCTGGGGTAGAGGTTAGTGTTATGCCGTGTTCAAATCAACTGGGAACTCGGAAATCTCTGACTTCCGACTTCAGTGCGTTCAAAACAACTGGGAACTCTGGGGAAAAAAACTAGCTCCAACTGGGAAAAATCGATTAGAACGGTCATCCAACTCGGTATTCCAACTCTGGCCTTTTTCTAGAGCTCAGACTTTCCGACCTGAAAATCAATGACGTCATGATTTGACCTTGTATTTTTCAGAGTTCCCAGTTGTTTTGATTGTAGCATTAGTCTAGACGAGAGAGAATGCTTACTTCCATTATCAGAGTCTTCTTCGCTGCTGCTTGGATGTCGACTTCTCTTCATTGTCAGTCTTGGCGAGGTCAAGGTGTAATGGTGTAATCTGAAAAGAGGAGATTGATAACCAACTGCCCAGTACAGACAGATTCCTCTGCCTCCATGTACAGAACTCTGTCACCAGACACTAAACATGGCTGTCATCAGCCTGAMTGATGATCAATGAAGAATTATTGGACAAAGTTGACAGATAATGGTAAATAATTTGTTTRCAATTATGAAGAAACAAAATATTACTCTTACTGGTCAGTTATAAGATGGTCACCTCCCCCACTGCCCTCAACAAAAACATCACACAGAAGTGCTAGTCACTCTTCATGCATTTGTTTCAAGCCTCCTAACTAACACACCTGTGCTACTGACAGTGTTTATTACCATACAAGATATCAAGCAAAAAACACTAACTACATCACAATGACCTCACGGCTGTGTCTGAACGTTCAACAATTGCACTAGAGTTATTTATTTTATTTGTTTCAGTATTTTCTCGTTAATACCTGCGTTCTGTTATGTATGATGTAAGAATGTAAATTGTTGATCTGTATTTTGAATAAATAAAATACATTTTTAAAAAACGGTGATCCCAAGATGACCAAAGCCACGTTCCAAACAACTGGGAACTCGGAGAAAAACGAACTCCGAATGGGATTTATATTTTTGGAGCTGTCATCCAACTTGGAATTCCAACTCGTMSTTGGGCATCTTTCTAGAGCTCCGACTTCCCGACCTGAAGAGCACTGACGTCATGATTTGACATCGTATTTTGCGAGTTCCCAGTTGTCTTGAACGCACATGATGAACGCGCCCCRGGTAAAACCGTGTAAGGTTAGAATGTGTTTAGCTATAATAAACCACCTCAATGTCCAAACAACTTGGCAGGAACAGACTCATATTAGACAAAAAAAACTTTACGAATCTACTACCTCATGTTGACCAAGCACAACCATGTATGACCTGCGACAACGTGTCAAACAAACAAGCATTCCCAGCTAGTTGAGTAGCTATACGAACAAGTAAATAAGAAAACATGTTTGTCACTGAAAGATAGCCTGTCTGACGTGCCAACTTGGCAGAGACAGCTTGTCGCCGTCGCACCCCCTAAACTAGTAAACACGGTAACTAGTTAACTAGCTACGYTAGCTAGTAGCTATCTGCTTTAAGCCACGTAACGTTCGCAAGTTAGCTAGCCTAGCTAATGCTAAGTTTCCATTAAACGAATTTGGCTGAGATGTATAGTATCGCTTGACCACAGTATTGTGCCTCCACTCTGCATATGGACGCGTTAGAGTGTGGATATAATTTATGTTTATTATGGAACATTATGACAGATTCGGTGGCCCTCTGAACTTTAATCTTGGCGCCATTTTAAATGACGTAGTAACTAGCGGCAACTCTGTGCTAACGGGCTGGGAATATGGTAGCACAACCCTACCTACCACCACCACCACTCGTTCACATGGGGTGAAAAACATAGTTTACATGAGAAATTCCTGTTTAAAACCAGAGGAAGATTTAAAAAAAAAAWTTGGGACAATACCTACAGCACGTCTGGCAGATGCGGTGGTGTCTAAATACAGCTCGTGTAGCAGCGAGTACCACTCACCCCGCATTCCTCAAACACAAACAGTGGCGTATGCTGGATTTGGAGGGTATACTCAACTACTGCCTGTTGTCGCAAGATGGGGCACTTTCATTGGGCCAACGCGTTTTTGCGTGATTAATCGAAATGRTGACCTAAAACCGCCTGAAAAATGTTCACAGTCTCCAATGCTCCCCGTTTACAACCTTCAACCGAATAACCATTGGTCGATTTATTTTTGGAACGCAAACCTGTACATTGCCCTTTTCTCAATCACATTCCCCTAGCGTCCTCTCGTCTCCTTCTCAAAACCCATTGGAGGAGAAGGTCAGAGCGGAGGGACTTCTGTCTTTCTCGTCCAATGGGTTTTGAGTGATGGGTCTTGATTGTTGACAAATGACCAGTCATCAGCTATTGGGTTGTCACCAGTTACCACAGCCACAATGTATATCATAAAAATTCCTGAAAACAAAACTGTGTTTTTCAGTGTTCATTTAAGGTTAGCAGTGTGGTTAGGGTTAGCTTTAAAATCTAAAAATTCTTAAGATACATTTTTTAAATAGGCGGGGTTTATGACTTTGTTGGTGTGGTAACTAGTGACGACCTCAGCATTGGCGCAGCATTGTAACGTCAAACTGTATAAAACAATACAAATCAAGGGAATTATGGTGCTATAAAGACAACTGGGAACTCGGATTTTTTCCAGTCGGAGTTCGTTTTTTTCAAGTTTCCAGTTGTTTTGAACGCACCGAAGTCCCCAATCAGAGTTCCCAGTTGTCTAGTGTGGCCTAATACTGCACTTTTCGGTGGTGGGCCAACGCCGAAAACAGTGAAGTTGATCGATCTACGCCGAGGGAGGAGCTGAGTTTTTGTATCTGACAATTAAATATTCTTGATTACTGTAAAATGTGTTGCACACTCAATTCTTGCAGTTTGTCAGTAAAAAAAYATTTCAACACTGCCCAGGCATATTTGCAAACTGCTAAACTTGGAACCAATCAGAACTCCTGTACGTACCCCTTGTGATGAAGGCAGCCAATGGCCTACATCTATCTACGACGTGTACCAAATAATTATGGATATACTGGCAAGATACTTGTTTCTCCGTCCTAATGGTGCTTTCCTGACATATGGGAACCACTACGGTATAATAAGAACTGGAGACCGCGTCCAAGATAACCTTAAAAACAACGGGCGGACATCTACTCACATCAGAGAGGAAAATGAAGAGAGAGGCCCAACTCGGTGAAAAATATGTCTCCCTCCAGAAGGTGGCATTGTTTTACCCAACAAGCAATGAGTTTTTGTATGGAGGTCAATGAGAGTGTAGAATTTGGTCAACAACCAAAAATGAATGGCTTATTTGCAACATAAGGTTTATTTGATCGAGTATAAGTTTCATCGTGCTTAAGTTGTTACGAGTGTACTGATATAAGTAGGGCACGTCACACGGCAACTTTGAGAAAAAACATCAGCGTTGTTTCGAGATTGCGATGCATGTTCATGGCATGACGCTAGTAGTGTGATATTATTGAAAGTGCCTTAATAATAACGAAATTATACAGAATCATAATGTGTACCAGTAAGTCATATTCTATTCATTTATCTAAATGTTGATAATACGATATGTGTCCTCTATTGATGTCTGATCTGAGTTTGATTGGTTAACCCTATGAATTCCTATAGGGGCGCCCAGTTCTACGGTTCTGGTTCAGGAAAAAGATGGCGGAAGTGAATGCTGAGTTCAAAATCAAGCAGTGCATCGAACAAAGTTGGTGAAGACAAATGTTTTGARTGGACAACAGTAGTAGCGAAAACTGCAACAAAAAGGAAATTGTCTAAAATTGAAGTGGRGGATACGTGTATGAATGACAATGAATCGCTTCTTGTTGGAATGCGTTTGTTGGGTAAGGATGCATATGTAGGAAACCCGTGTGAGGTGTTAAAGGGTGAAGTATGCGCTGGGAAAAGTGTATTTAAATAGTGGAGTAGGGTGGTGGGGATTTTAGTGGGTGTAGGGTATTTAAATAGTGGAGTAGGGTCTAACCCTACACTCATTAACAACCTACCACCCTACTCCACTATTTAAATACTACCCTACCATCTAACCCTACACTCATACAAACCCACCACCCTACTCCACTATTTAAAATACCCTACCATCTAACCCTACACTCATTAACAACCTACCACCCTACTCCACTATTTAAATACCCTACCATCTACCATCTAACCCTACACTCATTAACAACCCACCACCCTACTCCACTATTTAAATACCCTACCATCTACCATCTAACCCTACACTCATTAACAACCTACCACCCTACTCCACTATTTAATTACCTACCATCTAACCCTACATTCATTAACAACCTACCACCCTACTCCACTATTTAAATACCTACCATCTACCATCAACCCTACATTCATTAACAACCTACCACCCTACTCCACTATTTAAATACGCTACCATCTAACCCTACACTCATTAACAACCTACCACCCTACTCCACTATTTAAATACCCTACCATCTACCATCTAACCCTACACTCATTAACAACCCACCACCCTACTCCACTATTTAAATACCTACCATCTACCATCTAACCTACACTCATTAACAACCTACCACCCTACTCCACTATTTAAATACCCTACCATCTAACCCTTCACTCAAAAACAACCACACCCTACTCCACTATTTAAATACCCCTACCATCTAACCCTACATCATTAACAACCTACCACCCTACTCCACTATTTAAATACCTACCATCTACCATCTAACCCTCACTCATTACAACCCACCACCCTACTCCACTATTTAAATACCCTACCATCTACCATCTAACCCTACACTCATTAACAACCTACCACCCTACTCCACTATTTAAATACCCTACCATCTACCATCTAACCCTACACTCATTAACCACCACCTACTCCACTATTTAAATACCCTACCATCTACCATCTAACCCTACACTCATTAACAACCCACCACCCTACTCCACTATTTAAACTACCTCTACCATCTAACCCTACACTCATTAACAACCCACCCCCTACTCCACTATTTAAATACCCCCTACCATCTAACCCTACACTCATTAACAACCTACCACCCTACTCCACTATTTAAATACCCTACCATCTACCATCTAACCCTTCACTCTACAAACCCCACCCTACTCCACTATTTAAATAACCTACCATCTACCATCTAACCCTACACTCATAACAACCACCACCCTACTCCACTATTTAATTACCCTACCATCTAACCCTACACTCATTAACAACCTACCCACCCTACTCCACTATTTAAATACCCTACCATCTACCATCTACCCTACACTCATTAACAACCCACCACCCTACTCCACTATTTAAATACCCTACACATCTTACCATCTAACCCTTCACTCATAACAACCTACCACCCTATCCACTATTAAATACCACCACTACCATCTAACACCACACTCACTAAAACCCCCCCACCCCACTCCACTATTAAATACCCTACCATCTACCATCTAACCCTACACTCATTAACAAACCACCACCCTACTCCACTATTTAAAAACTCTACCATCTACACCTACACTCATTAACAACCACACCCTACTCCACTATTTTAAATACTCTACCATCTAACCCATATGCTCATTAAATAGTGGAGTGGGTGGGGGTTTGAGTGAGGGTTAGAATGGTTAAGAGTAGTATTAATAATAGTAGGGAGTAGGGTGGGGGGTTTAGTTGTAGGGTAGAGTAGGTAATTAAAATAGTGGAGTAGTCGAGTGGGGTTTAGTGTAGGGTTAGATGTAGTAGGGAATTTAAATAGTGGAGATAGGGTGAGGGAGGTTTAGTGTAGGTTAGAGATGTAGGGTAATTAAATAAGGAGTAGGGTGGGTGAGGTTAGTGATAGGGTTAGATGGTTTAGGGTAATTAAATAGTGGAGTAGGGGGTGGGGTTTTAGGTAGCGCGTTAGATGGTAGGGTAATTAAATAGTGGAGTGAGGGATGGGGGGTTTAGTGTTAGGAGGTAGGATATATGAAGTAGAAAGGTAATTAAATAGTGGAGTAGGGTGGGAGTTGTTAGGTTAGAGGTGAGGAGTAATTAAATAGTGGAGTAGGGTGGGGGTTGAAAGAGTGGTAGGGTTAGATGGATATTATAGGGTAATCTAAAATGTAAGTAGTATCAGAGTATAACGCAGCCAAATGTTGAAGGAGAGAGATTTTAGTGGTAAGTGGTTAGATGCTACTGGGTATAATTAAAAATAGTGGAGTAGGGTGGGGGCGTTAGTGCTAGGGTTAGATGTTGTACGGTAAATTAAATAGTGGAGTTAGTGGTGGGTTTAGTGTGTAGGGTTTAGATGGTAGGGTAATTAAATAGTGGAGTAGTGGTGGTGGGTTTAGTGTAGGGTTAGATGGTGTAGGTAATTAAAATAGGGAGTAGGGTCGGGGTTTAGTGTAGGGGTTAGATGGTTAGGGTGGTAATTAATTAGTGGAGTAGGTTGGGGGGTTAAGTTAGGGTTAGATGGTAGTGGTAATAAATAGTGAGGAGTAGGGTGGGGAGTTTTAGTGTAGGGTAGATGGTACGGGTAATTAAAATAGTGGAGTTAGGGTGGGGGGGGTTTATGTGTAGGGTTAGATGGATAGGGTAATTAAAATAGTGGAGTGAGGGTGGTGGGGTTTAGATGTAGGGTAGTAATGGTTAGGGTAATTAAATTAGTGGAAGTAGGGTGGGGGTTTAGTGTAGGGGTAGGATGGTAGGGTATTTAAATAGTGGAGTAGCGGTGGGGGTTTTAAGTGTAGGGTTAGATGTAGGGTAAATTAAATAGTTGAGTAGGTAGGGGGTTTTAGTGTAGGGTTAGATGGTAGGGTAATTAAAATTAGTGGAGTAAGGGTCGGGTTTAGTGTAGGGTTAGATGGTAGGGTAATTTAAATAGGTGGAGTTAGGTTGTGGGGGTTTAGTTAGGAGTTAGAATGCTAGGTAATTAAATAGTGGGAGTAGTTGGGGGGGGTTTTAGTTGTAGGGTTAGATAGGTAGGGTAATTAAATAGTGGAGTAGGGTGGGGGGGTTTAGTGTAGGGTTAGATGGTAGGGTAATTAAATAGTGGAGTAGGGTGGGTTTCTTTTAGTGAGTGTAGGGTATTTGTTGATTATTTTTTTCAACCAAAGCATAATGGAGTTATACTCCAGTCTAGTAGGTGGTGGTAATGCAACATTTATTGAATGCCAACCGCTGTTAAACCTCATCGACCTTACTGAAGAGCTCAGTGACATTAAACATGGCAGCGTCATAGGATGCCACCTTTCTAACAAGTCAGTTCGTCAAATTTCTGCCCCAGTCAACTGTAAGTGCTGTTATTGTGAAGTGGAAACGTCTAGGAGCAACAACGGCTCAGCTGCAAAGTGGTAGGCCACACAAGCTCACAGAATGGGACCACTGAGTGCTGAAGCGCATAAAAAATAATCTGTCCTCTGTTGCAACACTCACTACCGAGTTCCAAACTGCCTCTGGAAGCAACGTCAACACAACAACTGTTTGTCGAGAGCTTCATGAAATGGGTTTCCGTGGACAAGCAGCCGCACACAAGCCTAAGATCACCATGCACAATACCAAGCATCGGCTGGAGTGGTGTAAAGCTCGCCGCCATTGGACTCTGGAGCAGTGGAAAAGCGTTCTCTGGAGTGATGATTCATGMTTCACCATCTGGCAGTCCGACGGACGAATCTGTGTTTGGCAGATGCCGGGAGAACGCTACCTGCCCCAATGCGTAGTGCCAACTGTAAAGTTTTGTGGGGGAGGAATAAAGGTCTGGGGCTGTTTTTCATGGTTCGGGCCCCTTAGTTCCAGTGAAGGGACATCTATACGYTACAGTATTCAATTACATTCTAGACGATTCTGTGCTTCCAACTTTGTCGTAACAGTTTGGGGAAGACCCTTTCCTGTTTCAGCATGACAATTCCCCCGTGCACAAAGAGGTCTATACAGAAATTGTTTGTCGAGATCGGTGTGGAAGAACTTCACTGGCCTGCACAGAGCCCTGACCTCAACCCCATCGAACACATTTGGGATGAATTGGAACTGCGAGCCAGGCCTAAAAGCCCAACATCAGTGCCAGACCTCACTAGCGCTCTTGTGGCTGAATGGAAGCAAGTCCTCACAGCAATGTTCCAATATCTAGTGGAAAGCCTTCCCAGAAGAGTGGAGGCTGTTATAGCAGCTGAAAGCTAGCCAATGTTACAGTTTAATAGCCTGGCCAGCTAATACTGTAAACGCCAATGTTACAGTTGACTAGCCTGGCCAGCCAATACTGTAAACGTCAATGTTACAGTTGACTAGCCTGGCCAGCTAATACTGGAAACGCCAATGTTACAGTTGACTAGCCTGGCCAGCGACTGACAGAGAGTAGCTATGAAACACTAGCTTCTGAGCAGCACATTGACGTTTCCAGTATTTATCTGGGCAGGCTAGTCAACTGTACATTGAAGTTTCCGGTATTGGTTGGCCAGGCTAGTCCAACTGGTAACATTGACGTTTCCCGTATTGGCTATGGTCCAGGCTGTCAACTGTAAATTGACGTTTCCAGTATTAGCTGGCCAGGTAGTCAACTGTACATTGAGTTTCCAGTATTTAGCTGGCCAGGCTTAGTCAACTGTAATTTGACGTTTTCCCCAAAACAAGTTACATTAAGCCCTGTTTGCCAGGCTGTCATGTACTTGACGTTTCCAGGTATTAGTGGCGCGCTAGTCAACTGTAACATTGACGTTTCAGTATTAGCTGGCCAGGCTAGTACTGTACATTGACGTTTCAGTATTGGCTGGCCAGGCTAGTCAACTTGTAACATTGACTTCTTCAGTATTAGCTGCCAGGCTAGTCAAATGTAAATTGAACGTTGTACAGTATTATCTGCGCCAGGCTATAGCTTCAACTTGAGTACAATTGAGTGCTCATGGGCTTACTGCACCTCATTGCTGGCCCAGCTAGTCAACTGTAACATTGACTTTTAGCAGTTTATCTGGCCAGGCTAGTTCAACGTGTAAACATTGACGTTTACAGTATTTAGCTGCCAGGCTAGTCAACTGTAAACCATTGATGTTTAGCAGTATTATTGGCCAGGCTGTAACTGTTAACATTTGATCGTTTACGTATTGCTGGCAGGCTAGTTCAACTGTAACACTTGATCGTTCCAGTATTAGCTTGGCCAGGCTAGTCAACTGTAACAGTTGCGTTTACAGTATTACTTGGCGCAGGCTATCAACTGTACATTGATGTTTTACAGTATTAGGCTGGCCAGGCTAGTTCAACTGTACATTGAGCGTTTACAGTATTATGGCCAGGCTAGGTCACCTGAACATGCTGTTAAACATCTGTGTGTCTCAGGTCAGCTTTCTACTTGCTTCTTCCGTCAGTACAATAAGACCCGTTAACACCTCATCCAACTATGCATTAAATGGTGGTCCCCCCGCTATACGCCCCTGGGAAGGCTTTCCACTAGATATTGGAGAATTGCTGTGAGGACTTGCCTTCCAATTCAGGCCACAAGAGCTAGTGAGGTTGGCAACTGATGTTGGCTTTAGGCTGGCTCGCGCAGTGTCATTCATCCCAAATGTGGTGTTCGTGGGGTTGAGGTCAGGGCTTTGGTGCAGGCAGTGAGTTCTTCCACCACCGATCTCGACAACCATTTCTGTATATGACCTTTGTGCACGGGGGAATTGTCATGCTGAAACAGGAAAGGGTTTCCCCAAACTGTTACGGACAAAGTTGGAAGCACAGAATCGTTTCTAGAATGTAATTGATTGTAAGCGTATAGATGTCCCTTCACTTGGACTAAGGCGGGCGCCCGAACCATGAAAACAAGCCCCAGACCTTTATTCCTCCCCCACAAACTTTTCGTTGGCATACGATTTGGGGGCGGTGGTTCTCT
>NW_019944499.1:28056-34169 GCF_002910315.2 Salvelinus sp. IW2-2015 | reverse complement strand
CATTACATAATTTACCATTTATCATTCTATTGGGACAAAATAATCGAAACAACCAAAACAAACAGCAAATGCTCCAACAAATGTGTGGAGCCAATGCTTGATGTAATATACGTGCTAAGATATGGCACCAATATGAAACTTTTGACGACTGTTAATAATATAAGCGAATTATGTCCGAATTATCTTTTGGTCCCCTAAAATGGGGGACTAATGTAAAAATGTGCTACGTTCACCCGATTATGGACTGAAAATACCCGCATTTAAAGCTAGACAGTCTGCACTGTAACTCTAAGTATTGTGTGGACTTCAATACGAAAGTTTGCTGGAGTACATGAGAGAGAAGATTGTTATATATGTGGTAGGGCTATTAACCAGTGTATTTGCTGGCTAAATATACATATGGCAGTGCAGTCTTTTTTAAACCTCCATTCTAGCATACATGACCACACACATCTTTCAATCTATATGCTTTTATTTGTTTCTGGGTTTCTATGCAATATTAATTGATGAATATGTCTTCAAGAATGCAGCTAGGATAACAAAATATGAAAAATTAATGTAAATTTGACTGACAGAGAGAGTAGCTAATGAAACACTACTTCTGAGCCAGCACATTGACGTTTACAGTATTGTACTGGCGCAGGCTAGTCAACTGTAACATTGACTTTCTCAGTATTAGGTTGCCAGGCTAGTCAACTGTAACATTGAAAACGTTTCGCGTATTGCATGCGCCAGGCTAGTCAACTGTAAAATTGACGTTTACAGTATTATTCTGGCCAGCGTGTCAACTGTAACATTGATGTTTTCAGTATTATACTGGCCAGGCTTAGTTCAACGGTAACATTTGACGTTTCCAAACAGTTATTAAGCCTTTGCCAGGCTGTCAGTACTTACGTTTCCAGATACGCCATCACTGTAACATGCGTTTCAGTATTATCTGGCAGGCTAGTCAACTGTTAACATTTGATGTTTACAGTTATTAAATTACATTTTTTATCATATTTTGTATCTAGCTGCATTCTTGAAGACATATTCTATCATATAATTTGCATAGAAACCCAAATAAAAGCATATAGATTGAAAGATGTGTGTGTCATGTATGCTAGAATGGAGGTTTAAAAAAGACTGCTGCATATGTATATTAGCCAGCAATACACATGGTATAGCCTACACATATATACAATCTTCTCTGCTCTGTACTCCAGCACTTTGGATTKGAAGTCACACAATGACTTAGAGGTTACAGTRCAGACTGTCAGCTTTAATTTGCRGGTATTTTCATCCATATCRGGTGAACTATGCACATTTTTACATAGTCCCCCCATTTTAGGGGACCAAAAGTATTGGGACATATTCGCTTATATGTATTAAAGTCGTCAAAAGTTTCATATTTGGTGCCATATTCTTAGCACGGTATGATTACATCAAGCATGTGGCTCCACACATTTGTTGGAGGCATTTGCWKTTTGTTTTGGTTGTTTCAGATTATTTTGTGCCCAATAGAAATGAATGGTAAATAATGTATTGTCCCATTTTGGAGTCACTTGTATTGTAAATAAGAATAGAATATGTTTCTAAACACTTCTACATTCATGTGGATGTTACCATGGCTACAGATAGGCCTGAATAAATCGTAAATGATGAGTGAGAAAGTTAGAAGCACAAATATCATACCCCCAAGACATGCTAACCTCTCACCATTACAATAACAGGGGGACGTTAGCATTTTATATCATACCCCCAAAACATGCTAACCTCTCACCATTACAATAACAGGGGAGGTTAGCATTTTATATCATACCACGCTGACCTTCAACATGGGGACCCTCAGGGGTGCGTGCTTAGTCCCTTCCTGTACTCTGTTTACCCGCGACTGCGTGGCCGCGCACGACTCCAACACCATCAAGTTTGCTGACAACACAACGGTGCTTGGCCTGATCACTGAAGATGATGAGACAGCCTATAGGGAGGAGGTCAGAGACCTGGCAGTGTGGTCCCTCAATGTCAGCAAGACAAAGGAGCTGATTGTAGACTACAGGACACAGAGGGCCGAACACACTCCCATCCACATTGACAGGGCTGTAGCGGGTCGACAACCTTAAGTTCTTAGTTGTCCACATCACAAGGGAATTATCATGGTCCAAACACACAGTCATGAAGAAGTCCCTACAACGCCTCTTCCCCCTCAGGAGACTGATAAGATTTGGCGTGGGCCCTCAGATCTTCAGAATGTTCTACAGCTCCGTCATTGAGAGCATCTTGACTGGCTGCATCTCCGCTTGGTRYRGCAACTACTTGGCATCCGACTGCAAGGTTCTACAGAGGGTARTGCGTACGGCCCAGTACATCACTGGTGCCGAGCTCCCTGCCATCCAGGACCTCTATACCAAGTGGTGTCAGAGGAAGGCGCCTAAGTCAAGCCAGGCTGTTCTCTCTGCTACCACACAGCAAGCGATACCGATGCATGAAACCAACAGGACCCTGAACAGCTTCTACCTCCAAGCCATGACTGCTAAATAGTTAATAGCTACCCGCATCGACCCTTTTTTCACTAACTCTTTTGACTCATCACATACACTGCTTCATCTATCCTGTTGCCTAGTCACTTTACCCCTACCTACTGTCTATGTACGTATTACCTCGTACCCCTGCACATCGACTCAGTGCTGGGAMTCCTTGTATATAGCTATGTTATTACCTCGTACCCCTGCACATCGACTCTGGTACTTCCTGTATATAGCCGTCACTCATTGTGTTTGTTTTTCAACATGACAATGACCCAACACACCTCCAGGCTGTGTAAGGGCTATTTTACCAAGGAGGGTGATGGAGTGCTGTATCAGATGACCTGGCCTCCACAATCCCCCGACTTCAACCAAATTGAGATGGTTTGGGATGAGTCGGAACRCGGAKTGAAGGAAAAGCAGCCAACAAGTGCTCAGCATATGTGGGAACTCCTTCAAGACCGTTGGAAAAGCTTTCCAGGTGAATCTGGTTGAGAGAATGACAAGTGTGCAAAGCTGTCAAGGCAAAGGGCGGCTAATTGAAGAATCTAAAATATATATTTTGATTCGTTTAAACCTTTTTTTGGTTACTACATGATTCCATAGTTGATGTTTTCACTATTATTCTACAATGTAGAAAATAGTAATAAAAAAAAGAAAAACCCTTGAATGAGTAGGTGTTCTAAAACTTGACCAGTAGTGTACCTACATCTGTCTGGAATGAAGTAACTCAGACATTAATAACCAAATCACTTTATTATGCATGCCTGTCTCTCTCTGCAGACACATACCCAACACTTAAATACATGACATGGTGGGAATTCAGCATTGCTCAACATTGACGCACATGCTTTAATAAAATGATAGATATATTTACAAGATAAGCAACTTCTCTCCCAAATGTGAACATTCCCTGATCCCGTCCCACACCACAGCCCTTTCAACATTCACCCACGTTTAAAAAGAACTTCAGCAAAAAAAACTAAAGAAAAACCACAAACCATGGGGCTTTAGTCCAATACAACCCAGCAATATATGGAGTTCATTACCTACATCAATATGGCAGTAACAGAGGTCTATATACAAGGTTGTGATGCGTGGAGTCTCTCTGCCAGTCGGCGTGACAGACCAAAGCATGCCTTAGACTGATGGCTTTAAAAAGGAAACAAGTCTATAGAACGCCTTCCCAAGAAGGTGAACCGCATTTTATAACACCAAGAAAACTAATAAACTTCATGGACAGAAGAGTCCTCCCCCCCCTCTTTAGACAGGATTAAAGTAGTATAAAAAAACAAAATAAGGCACAATTAACACTTTGACCATTTCATGTCCTGGGGATTGTTCCAACATCCAGTAGTGTAGCTTGGAAACAGTCGATTGATTAGAACTGTCAGCTGACCTTCCCTTTGTATTCCCAATCAATCAATCAGAGTGATTCTAAATATGTTGTGGCAAGGACCTTTCCTGTTTCAGCATGACAATGCCCCCGGGCATAAAGCAAGGTCCATACAGAAATGGTTTGYCGAGACCTTTATGCCTCTGTTCACATTTACACAACAGAGACGTAAGGAAATTTCTATAAAAATGTTTTGTGTTTTTCTGTTTTCAAATAGACTAACAACACAAAGACAAGTTCATGTCATTCAAATCCCCCTGAAACAGTTTCATCACTGGTTTCTGTTAGTGGTGATCTGTATGGTGAGGAGTCAGGGCCCGCCCATCCAGCACTGGGCTATCCAACCAGAGGAAAAATGAGGACTTGAGGGGCTTCGAGAGCAAGAGAGGGGGGGGCCTTGAGCCGGCAAGAGGAGAAGGGCGGGGCTTGAGACGGACATCGAGGAAGAGGAGGGGGCTTGAAGGAAGAGGAGGGCTTGAGACCGCGAAAGGAGAGGGGGGCTTAGGCAAGAGAGGGGGGCTTGAGAGGAAGAGGAGAGGGGGGGGCTTGAGAGGGAAAGGGAGAGCGGGGGGCTGATAGGGGAAGAGGGGGCTTGATAGGGAAGAGGCTGTGGGGGGCCAGTGCGTCAGCTGTTTGGTCAAGGCTTTGTTGGTGGTGTGAACAGAACAGGGGCAACAGTTCAGTCATGTTTCAGTGGTCCTTGATGTCCTCCTCATCTTGTATTCTGAAGGCTCATCCCCGGGCTTTAATAGCCGACCAACATAATCATATTTTTCTGAAATGAGAGATCACAAGGGTCACTCTAAATCAAGCACAACATATATCCTACCAGGGCCTAAAACAATGTGGTATATTGATCAATTTAATGTAATACTCTGACCTGAGTCTTTTAATCAAAATATCAGACAAACGTTCAGCTGGCCCTTTAAGGTTACCTTGGTAACGGGGCTATTCCTGTCATGTGTGCCTGTGAGAATCTCACTAGAGGCCAATGTCTCTTTGCTAACAATAGATGCAAAGCAACCAAGCTTATGAACAAAACAATGTTTAAATAACCAAAACAAAGTCTCACTTTGGTAGACATTCAAGTAAATTAGACAAACTTTTATGCCTGTGCACATTGCTTCTAAAATAAAATCAGCAGCATTTCATTCAGTGCACACAGCCTCCCAGCGCGAGGTGGGATAGCTATAATGTTAGGATTCAGATTTCTTTGTCCATTACCAGCATGAAACAAAATGGCAGAAATACTTTGAAAAGAGCCACTGCTGCATTTATTCTACTAGAACTCACAGCTGGCACACGTGGCCATACTTCTATTTTTATAATGCTCACACTAAAGGCCTGCGTGGGACTACCTGCCATGGCTGGTGAATTAGACATTCTTAGCCGCCAACGGGAAAATCTACCCGCATCTGGCAGGTGTTTTAGGCCCTGTATCCTACATATTGTTCATACAGCTTACCCATGAACTGCCTCTCCCACTCTCTGACTGACTCCATCTGAACAGCGTTGAGGTCTGACAGGTCATCATACTCCTCCCTCAGGGCATCTTTCTCCAAACAGAACGTGGCCAGACCCCTCGATGCATCCCGGCCCGCAAAGATACCATATGGACCGTCTGTAGGGAGAGAGACAGTTCAGTAAACAGAATCTATTCCTACTGCATCTAACTGTATGGTTCAGTTCTAGAAAGACCGTCTGTAGGGAGAGAGACAGTACATTAAACAGAATATATACCTACTGAATTTAACTGTGGTTCAATTCTACCAGCACCGTCTAGAGCAGGGATCCTCAACTACCAGCACCGTCTAGAGCAGGGATCCTCAACTACCAGCACCGTCTAGAGCAGGGATCCTCATACAGTCTACAAATTATTTGTAATTATGTTCGGTCCCCCCGACCTTTCTGTACAAGAAATCATTCCTACGACAGAGATCCCTGCTATAGACGTTGCTGGTAGTAGTCCTGCTCTAGACGGTGCTGGTAGTTGAGAGCCCCAGAGACGGATGCTGTAGTTGAGGTTCCCTGCTAGAGACAGGTGCTGTAGTTGAGGATCCCTGCTCTAGACGGGCGAGTTGAGGATCCTTGCTCTAGACGGTGCTGGTAGTTGGGATCCCTGCTCTAGACGGTGCTGGTAGTTGAGGAGCCCTGCTAGAGACGTGCTGAAGCCCTGCTAGAGACGTGCTGGTAGTTGAGGAGCCCTCCAGAGG
>NW_019944499.1:13757-27443 GCF_002910315.2 Salvelinus sp. IW2-2015 | reverse complement strand
AAATTGACCACAAGAAGCCCAAACAGATATTTGATTATATTTTAATTTCAAACCTTGCTTACATTTGCATACGATCACATGGAAATACTTGGTTAGAGTTCCAAAATTAAATTCACTTGGAGCTGATTTCCTGGTGTTACTATCTTATGTCTAACAAAGAAAATACAAAATAAATGTACATACAGTGCATTGGGAAAGTATTCAGACCCCTTCCCTTTTTCCACATTTTGTTACATTAGCCTTAATCAAACGGATGAACCCCCATGCTGAATCTACACACTACCCAATAATCAGACAGCAAAAACACTGTCTGATTACTTAAGTATTCAGACCCTTTACTCAGTACTTTGACGCACTTTTGGCAGCGATTACAGCCTTGTCTTCTTGGGTATGGCGCTATAAGCCCGTCACACCTGTATTTGGGGAATTTCTCCCATGCTTCTCTGCAGATCCCCTCAAGCTCTGTCAGGTTGGATGGGGAGTGTTGCTGCACAGCTATTTTCAGGTCTCTCCAGTGATGTTCGATTGGGTTCAAGTCTGGGCTTTGGCTGGGCCACTCAAGGACATTGAGACTTGTCCTGAAGCCATTCCTGCGTGGTCTTGGYTGTGTTGTCCTGTTGGAAGGTGAACCTTTGCCCCAGTCTAAGGTCCTGAGCAGGTTTTCATCAAGGATCTCTGTACTTACATTTACATTTAAGTCATTTACAGTCATTTACTTTTCTGTTCATCTTTCCCGATGAGTCTCCCAGTCCCTGCCGCTGAAAAAAATCCTGGCAGGCATGATACTGCCACCACCATGCTTCACCGAATCTTGAATCTAATGGTCTGAGTCCTTCAGGTGCCTTTTGGCAAACTCCAAGCGGGCTGTCATGTGCCTTTAACTGAGAAGTGGCTTCCGTCTGGCCCGATACGTGGAGTACTGCAGAGATGGTTGTCCTTCTGGAAGGTTCTCCCATTTTCACAGAGGAACAGGGGAGCTCTGTCGGAGTGACCGTCCGGTTCCTGGTCACCTCCCTGACCAAGGCCTTTCTCCCCMGATTGCTCAGTTTGGCCGGGCAGCCAGCTCTAGGAAGAGTCTTGGTGGTTCCAAACTTCTTCCATTTAAGAATGATGGAGGCCACTGGGGACCATCAATGCTGCACAATCCTGTCTCGGAGCTCTACTGACCATTCCTTCGACCTCATTGTTTGGTTTTTACTCTAACATGCACTGTCAACTGTGGTACCTTATATAGACAGGTGTGTGCCTTTCCAAATCATGTCCCATCAATTGAATTTAACACAGGTGTGCTCCAATCAAGTTGTAGAAACATCAAGGATGATCAATGGAAACAGGATGCACCKGAGCTCAATTTCAAGTCTCAGAGCAAAGGGTCTGAATACTTATGTAAGTCTGGTATCGTTTTTATATTTAATACAGTATAGAGATGAAACGGAATGAACATTTCATATCACGACTATAGTGACAAATTATCACGGTTGTCAGTAGTATCACCAGTTGTTGTCAGTAGCATCAACGGTTATCATAGCATCAAGGTTTATCAGTAGCATCACGGTTATCAGTAGCATCACGGTTTCAGTGCTCACGGTTATCAGTAGCATCACGGTTATCAGTAAGCATCACGGTTGTCAGTAGCATCACGGTTATCAGTAGCATCACGTTATCAGTAGCATCACGGTTTGTCAGTAGCATCACGGTTGTCAGTAGCATCACGGTTATTCAGTTGTATCACAGGTTATCAGTAGCATCACGGTTGTCCAGTAAGTATCACGGTGTATCAGTAGCATCACGGTGTTTCAGTAGCATCACGGTTGTCAGTAGCATCACGGTTGTCCAGTAGCATCACGGTTATCAGTAGCATCACGGTTATCAGTAGTATCACGGTTGTCAGTAGTATCACGGTTATCAGTAGCATCACGGTTTCAGTAGCATCACGGTTATCAGTATAGCATCAACGGTTTATCAGTAGCATCACGGTTTTCAGTAGCAATCACGGTTGTCAGTAGCATCACGGTTCTAGTACCTCAGTGTTACACGAGATCACGGTATCAGTAGCATCAGGTTTATCAGTAGTATCACGCGGTTATCAGTAGTAGATCACGGTATCTCAGTAGCATCACGGTTATCAGTAGCATCACGGTTTATCAGTAAGCATCACGGTTATCAGTAGCATCACGGTTATCAAGTAGCATACGGTTATCGTAGCATCACGGTTATCAGTGCTATCACGGTTATCAGTAGTATCACGGTTTCAGTAGCATCACGTTATCAGTAGTATCAGGTATCATTAGATCCGGTTATCAGTAGTATCACGGTATTGTTAAAATGGTCTGGAAATGTTTCAAAAAGTACTGATACACTGAAAATGTCAACAAGTTTTTATATTGATAACCAACAAACAAATTAAATTAGCAGCACTGCACTTTGTGCATAAACATTAAAATAATAACATGAAAGATGGCATCATGTGGCCATGAGGAAAGCTTCCCTAGTGCAGGTTTTAATGAACACAACCTTCAGTAAGCAAATCAAATAAACAAACAGAAATGAGCAGCACTACACATGTTTTGACGTGGCTGCATAAGCAGCCTGCCTTTTAAACACTTGCTCTAGTGTCTGTCACAACTGTAGATGAGGGACCAGTAGCATCCCTGGGTTTGCCTGCAGCACGCCCACTCTGGAAACAAGGGAATAGAAAATGTATTATTGTTGTTACATTTATAATTATTATTAACTCGCTATTTCTTCTGTGTTGCATTTGAGTATATGCAATGACCCGATTTACATAAATACAAAGTCTTAAGACAGTGAGTAATTGCAATGAGCACAACAATTGACATGTACAGGAGTCTTGTACAGGAGTCTATAGTGTTTCTCCTGTTGGAACACTTACAACCAAGTCGACGGATTTTAAATGAACAAAATATGTTGGTTGGGTGACTAAACTACATAGCGTGTTATCGTGTGTAATGGGGGAATAGAGTCTGCAGACACATGACGCACACAGCAACAGAACAACGTGTAGTGTTTATTACAAGAGTAGGTAACACTGAAAGATTCCGTTTACATTATTGACAAGCTATTAGCAAGTTAGACAGACAAACCATGACATTTTCCCCCATTCCCAAGTCCCCACATCATGCATTGAGCTAAAAATTCACTTACCTTGCATTCGCTATAAAGTAGTGGATGGTGGTCATGAAAATGATTCAAGAGATTTGAACTGTTGCCCACTTTCGCAGAGATTTTTTTGTTGTTGCATGTTCTGCAGACAGGGTGACCATCTTCGATGAAGTTTCCCTCAGCACTCTATACGACCGCACTTCAGATGTGGTCCTCTTAGAAGGCTGAAAAATCTCCTGAGCGCTGYCACTGCCTTCCGCCATGTTTTCACACAAAACAAAAGCCACGTTACATGCTGTGCCTGCGTCAGACTGTTGCTAACTTTAGTTGATGCTGGACAGTATTTACCGTGAGTTTTTCAAACCGCGGTAATCAAACACGGTTWTAATGATAATTAAAATTTGAAACAGTAATACTAACCGTCGGGAATTTTACCGTGGTTTATTGTGAAACCGGTAACCCTTTCATCCCTAATACAGTTCTAGTAAAAAGTTGATACCTACTCATTCAAGGGTTTTTCTTTATTTGTACTATTTTCTACATTGTAGAATACTAGTGAAGACATCAAATCTATTAAATAACACACATGGAATCATAGTAGTAACCAGGAAAGTGCTAAACAAAATGTATTTTATATTCTTCAAAGTAGCCACCCTTTGCCTTTGACAGCTTTGCACACTCTTGGCATTCTCTCAACCAGCTTCCAGTCACCTAGAATGCATTTCAATTAACAGGTGTGCCTTGCTAAAAGTTAAATTCTGGAATGTCTTTCCTTCTTAATGCGTTTGAGCCAATCAGTTGTGTTGTGACATGGTAGGGCTATCTTCTGTATACCACCCCTATTTGGTAAAAGACCAAATCCATATTATGGCAAGAACAGCTCAAGTAAGCAAAGAGAAATGACAGTCCATCATTACTTTAAGACAAAGGTCAGTCAATCCGGAAAATGTCAAGAACTTTGAAAGTTTCTTCAAGTGCCGTCGCAAAAACCATCAAGCGCTATGATGAAACTGGCTCTCATGAGGACCGCCACAGGAAAGGAAGACCCAGAATTACCTCTGCTGCAGAGGATGAATTCATTTGAGTTAACAGCACCTCAGATTGCAGCCCAAATAAATGCTTCAGAGTTCAAGTAGCAGACACCAACATCAACTGTTCAGAGACTGTGTGAATCAGRCCTTAGTGGTCAAATTGCTGCWAAGAARCCATTACTAAAGGATACCAATAAGAAGAAGACTTGCTTGGGCCAAGAAACACAAGCAATGGACATTTAGACCGGTGGAAATCTGTCCTTTGGTCTGATGAGTCCAGATTGTTGGTTCCAACTGCCGTGTCTTCGTGAGACACAGAGTAGGTGAACGGATGATCTCCGCATGTGTGGTTTCCACCGTGATGCATGGAGGTGTGATGGTGCTTTGCTGGTGACAATGTCAGTGATTTATTTAGAATKAAAAAGGCACATTTAACCAGCATGGCTACCACCTCCAGGCTGTGTAAGGGCTATTTGACCAAGAAGGAGTGTGATGAGTGCTGCATCAGATGACCTGGCCTCCACAATCCACCGACCTCAACCCAATTGAGATGGTTTGGGATAAGTTCGACCGCAGAGTGAAGGAAAAGCAGCCAACAAGTGCTCAGCATATGTGGGAACTCCTTCAAACTGTTGAAAAAGCATTCCAGGTGAAGCTGGTTGAGAGAATGCCAAGCATGTGCAAAGCTGTCAACAAGGCAAAG
The DNA here is from genome assembly GCF_002910315.2 of Salvelinus sp. IW2-2015. Taxonomy (NCBI): domain Eukaryota; kingdom Metazoa; phylum Chordata; class Actinopteri; order Salmoniformes; family Salmonidae; genus Salvelinus; species Salvelinus sp. IW2-2015. Next base: position 22,586 of record NW_019944499.1, on the reverse strand, counting down.
GGTGGCTACTTTGAAGAATCTAAAATACAACATTTTTGGTTACTACACAATGCAATGTGTTATTTCATAGTTGTCTTCCCTATTATTATATAATGTAGAAAATATGAAAAATAAAGAAACCATTGAATGAGTAGGTGTCCCAACTTTTTACTGTACATGTTGTAGTGAAGGAAAAGTCAAAGTGGGACTGTTCTGATACAAACTGGTACATTTCCAATTTTAAAAAAGTACCTGTTTTTGCTTCATCATTATGGGGTAGTGTGTGTAGATTAGGGATTCTTTTTTATTTGATCTATTTTAGAATAAGTCTGTAACGTACCAAAATGTGGAAAAAGTCAAGAGGTCTGAAAACTTTCCGAATGCACTGCAAGTATTGAAATTTAGGCCCAAGTAAGTTACGGTGTTAAGACTAAACAGGATGCGCTCTTAGCCCTAAAGCTTGATGGTGGTTATACAAGTCTGCTACACTAAGCCTACTAATGATAACATGATAATAATAACAATAAGGAGATCAAGGGAAAAGGAGGGTTATTGTTATAATTTGACCATTTGGAACAGTGTAAACTAGGGATGCACGATATATCGGTGAACATACCGTAAATTGGCCGATATTAGCTACAAATGCCAACATCGGTATCGGCCGATGTCTAGTTTAACACCCGATGTCAAAGCTGACGTGCATACCTATATAACGAAGGTACATGACGTAATGACGCCACGTTAAATGTTGCGCTATACGTGCAACACGGCGTTCCTAAACTAGCCCACCATGTCTGCTGTGTGGAGCGAGCAGTCAACAATCAAAATTTCAGCCAGACAACTCAAAGGCGAAATCCATTAAAGCCAAGATAATGGAATTCATTGCACTTGACAATCAACCGTGTCAACATACTATGGAACGCCGTTTGCGTGTCAAAAAAGACAGTAGCACTGTCAAAGCTGTACAAAAAAGTCAGCAAACACCGGACACATACGATGTGTTTACAATACCGCGTTGGTAATAAAGCATCATTTGTTCGACCGCAACTTCTGGGGTAGCTAGCACCAATACACCCAGCCTGAAAACAATGACCAGTAAAAACTGCAGTCGTTTTCATTCTTAGCAATGATTTAGGAATCCTTGTAAGTATTAGCTAGGTAGCCACTTGTTCACCTATTGAAACTGAACTTCAGTTCATGAAAATAAATAGCTAGCCAGCTACTTAACAGCTACTTGCCAATCGCATTATAATGTCAAGAGAAGAAAAGGCCTGGAAGGAGGAGAGATGACTAGAAACGATTCGGTTGACCGTTTTATGGATTTTGCGCTAATTGTCAGAGTAGAGGACCTTGTGCATTTCAGGTAAAATAACTCAATGTTTATATCCCAGGACAAATTAGCTAGCAAGTGCTAGCTAAATTGCCATACATGTTTAATGCTTTTGGACCTGTCCCCAAATTAATATAATTGGTTCAGAGTTTGTGATCGCGTTTGTTGTGGGGGGACAATACCCTGTTCAGACAGGTATTACTAGACGTCGGTTTTGTAATTATTATACAAGCATGTGCGTTATTCCAGAGGACGATTCATACATGATTCGTTTTTTACTGCCCTCTGTAATTCTTAATYTTTTCAAATTAAATTGACTCGTGACGGAAGCCTGGATGTTTTTATTGTATACATCATGTCTAGACAATAATACGCTACACTGACAACTCGTGCTTGGCTGCCAAATGTACTGTATAGGTCTCCTCATAATATTTAAAAGTGTGATCATAATCATAGCGATCCATCCATGGTAGATGTCCTTCCTAATAACAATGCTCCTCATTCTATTTGAGCAGCTGAACAGTATTTGCACTTGACTATAGATGAGGAAGTGAACTTGCCATTTCCCAAAAGTTTAGCGGCATGCTGCTTTGTGATCTATTGCCTAAGACAGGTCTCGCCAACCCTGTTTGTKTAGAGTCACCATCCTGTAGGTTTTCACTCCAACACTAATCTAGTGCATCTGATTAAATAATTACCTGGTTGATAAACTGAATCAGGTTAGTTACAACTGGGGTTGGAGTGAAAACCTACAGGAAGGTAGCTTTCCAGGAACAGAGTTGGAGAGCCTTGACCTGGGACACCAACAGACAGCCAGGGTTTCATTAAATAAGCTATAGGCAATACTTTTTATTGCACATTTAGGCCCAATTAAACTGATGTATTTGGTGACGTTCAACTTCAATTCACTGGCACTAAGAAGAATTGCTTAGCCACACTCATTGACAGCCTAATATATACTTTAATATACTTTTGGTGAGTTTACGAGGCATTGCGAGATTACCAAGATATAGCCTATACGCACGGTTCTGGCTGTCTCTCCCTCGCCTGCTCCGCTTTCTCTTCACCATGACCAACACTAGTTTGGTCTTCGGACTGTTGCGTGTAGAATAGCTCAGCCTACTCATTGATAGCCCCTACTTTAGTGAACTTGCACGAGTCATTGCAAGCCAAGAAATTGCAAAATACAGCATTGCGATAGCCTATATCTTTTTTGTTTAAAAAGGCAAGTCAGTTAATTAAATGACGGCCTAACAGGCCTCCCCTAACTCGGACAACGCTGGGCCAATTGTGCGCCGCCCTATAGGACTCCCGTTCACGGCCGGTTGTGATACAGCCCGGGATCGAACCAGGGTCTACAGTGAGGCCTCTAGCACTGATATGCAGTGCCTTAGACCGCTGCGCCAAACGGGAGCCACTTTTGATGACCGGTTATGACGGTCAGCCTAGTGGCCGACATGMCTACCTATGCCCCTCCCATCTCTCTCGTTAGCTTGCTGTGAAAGATGGGAGAGTGTGTTCGAAGTAGACTACGGTTTCCTCTTTTGCAAAAAATACTGAATCTTAGGAGTCGATTCCAAGCTTTAACACCCAGAAATGGGAGTACACGGAAAAGTCGTCGATTCTTTTGAAGTCGATTCCCCACCACTAACTAAAACAGGGGCTTGGTTTTGACACGCTTTWGGGAATAACTAGCTAGATAGCTCAGGTTAATTAGCTAACGTTAGTTTACTCTTGGTCCCCGCTTAAGCAAAAGCCAATCAGTCTTTAGCTAACGAGCTAGCGAGTTAATCTGCATTTGTACGTTACCTATGTAACAACAAGTTACGCAAATGTTAACGTTAGCGCTAAATTATCTAGTTTACTTGAGCTAGCTAGTTACATTAACATTAAATCACCAGCTAGCTAACGTTAGCTAGGTCTATAGTTGCGAACTCAATTTTTTTAAACAACTTCTGATGCAGGTTTTTGTGGACATTTCCGTAAWACTTTAACTGAGTGATGTAACGTTAACTAGTTTTAACATGCGTCAGTGTAGCGTTGCTTTTGTAGCTAGCTCAACTAACGTTAGCCAGCTAACGTACATTAGTACAGTAAACATACACACGTGTCTAACTACAACCTAGAATAAACTAGCTAACAAGCCATTGCAATGCTAACATTGCAAAGTGCCAGACTAACTAGCTAGCTAAGTTAGTTTGCCAACGTGCTAAATGAAAACACTAAAATAACTGCTTGGGTAGCTAGCTGCTAACTTGCTTTATTGGAGTTAGCCGGCTAACTTTACCAAGCTAGTCGAGGCTAACTGTTGCGCCCAAACAACCGATGTCATCCAGTGTGTTATTTTCCATTAACGGATTCTTACCTCGGCCATAAAACGTTTTGCCGGTGGTAACATCGAATACTTTCATATTAACTGCCATCATGATCCGGGGGTTTTGCAGTCCATCGTATTCMCTCAGTTGTTCCAACGTGAAATCACCTCTTCTCATCTTCGGAAGAGACGAGGCCTCGCTTCCTTTGGCCGCGTCATCAACAATTCGTTTACCCCATCGCCGAWAAATAACATAGCAGATCGCAACCACTAAAACTAAAATACTTAAATTTAACAACATCCCGCCAAGACTGAACGCGTCCGACTCATCTGAAGTCCCCAGCCCGCCACTAGTGTCAACTGCTCCACTCGTACTGTCTCCATCGTCCGCCATATTGTCGATAGCGCCTTGCCCACAAACACTCGCCCATTTGGGGTTTCTCATCAAATATGATTGGCCTGCGTCAATAATTCAGGGAGCTCATGCTCCACTGCGGAGCAACACAAACACAAGCGAGAAAATTGCTATTTGTTGAAGTGATAGTGACAACTTGTGTGTTTTTAGGCGAGGTAATGCAATTAGCAGTTTCTTAAGGGCACTAAACACAGTTAGCCATTTAGAGTAAGGATTAAGGACAGGTCTTTCTTGTGAAATAAATAACAATCGTTCGTAGGCATTTTTAACAACGCTTTTTTCWGATGCAAATCAATTTATTGCATCCGCCATGGAGTCCAGTTTCATAATACTACCTTCTGTCCTAGTTGTTTGCCGTAGTTTTGAAGTAAAATCGGAAAATWGGAYTTATTTTAGGGCATTTTTCACCCTGGCAGTTCTTGAGCGCGGTGCACCAACTCGACTKCTGAACATGCTGTGCCCAACCCATTGTGTCACGTAGCAATGCCATTAACTAGCGTAAACCTTGTGGGTTAACCTCAAGTAACTTGACATTAACACAGCCACTTGGTGAAACCACAGATATAACAAYGAGACAGATATTTCACCAGATGTTTAAATGTGAAGCGTCCGGTTGGCGTTTCCGCTCTCTACCAAAAATGGTAGTGAAAGGAAGCCCAGTGGCCGGTAGTGGGAGAAGATAGAACGAGATGGATTTTGGCCGACATTCTGCAAATTTTCTCATCGGTAAAACAKTGATCTCAATACAGTTTTTTGTTTCCAAAACTAGAATCTGTTACGAACAGAGTGGACTACGTTTCGTAGACATACATAACCCTTTGCCAAAGRTGTACAAAAAAAGGTACGTTGTTTAGAAGGAGTAAAAATGCAAATTGAATTATTGCACAGGTGCCGACCTCCTTCCTTGTTCTGCCCACTATGCCAAATKTATTCCAATTTGAAACGACAGGTCGTGGTCTATCTTGGTTCAGTTATAAAAAATCTTTGGTGAACCAGTCGTCTGGGTACACGTTGTGGTGACCCATCTTGACAAAGTTGGCTGGCACCTATCCATMAAAAATTCTGGTCATAGTTAACAATACTATTTTCAGAAAAAGGAATACAATCTTATCAAAGCACATGTCCTTGTCTTCTTTTTTGAGATGTGGCCAATTTAAACTGCAATAATACTTTTTATAGCAAATAAATAACCTTTATTATTTTAACGATTTTTTTGTTTCTACATGGCTGCTGTGTAATTTGATATGCATAGACATCTGTTCCTTAAGAGAGTATGCTGCTGCAGGTTCACTGAGTGGGTCTATCTAGCGCATTGCTTGGCAGCTAATGGTGATTKGTAGATCTGAAGCAGTTGCTACCTCAGATTATGAGCCCAGCGAGATGGCACAGATGGCCACAGCGAGGCGCAAGAGACCCATACTGGTTTTTGCAGAAAAACCCCTAACCATTCCTGAGGCCTTTCCTACCCTTAACCTCCTTGGTTCCCATGTCTAATCCTAACCCTTAGGGAGAGCCAGTTGCTTTTACCTGCAAATAGGGCTGTGGAGGTCATGAAACTTTGTCAGCCGGTGATTGTCAGCCGGGGTTCAGTTTAACATCTGTTTAGAATCTGTGGAATGTCGCTCCTGAACTCAGAGCTACGTGTGCTACGGTCTGTACATTGAGTCTGGAGCAGGATACTTGTTATTTGGCCATTGGCCCAGTTGTACTGCAAGGATTTCTGATTGGTCAACCCCAGGCTAGGGTGGGGGGTTATAAATGGCATCCTGTTCMTTTGTTCTGTGGAGAAAAGCTGGGAGATTGAACATCTAACTCCCAACATAACATCTATGATTTGTCCTTCACAAATACATCTATTTTTCTCCCCCTGATTTGCTTTGGAGTTTGTGTTATTGAAGAATAACATCAACTGCTAAYAATTGGTGCCGTGACCCGGATGAATTGATCTGAACGACAACAAGAAAAACTTATCAGCTGTGTGTTGATCCAGAGGAAAGAGAGAAGGCTGTGCGCAACCCCCTTTGGGGAGTCAACTCTTAATCTCCTGATTGATGGYAGAATTGCTGGGTGAGTCTAGACCRATATCATTTTAAAAGAACCAAATCAGGTTAAAATAGTGCATGCAATGAGTRATATGTACCTGTGATGTATAAGCGTTCAAGTCCTTTGTTTTAWTACAGAGTTTAGTCATTTGTTACTCTATTAAAAGGTTGGAGTCCTTTCTCTATTAAAAGGTTTGAGGTCTCTGTTTTTGTGAAATCTTCTTGTTGCATAGAAGTGAGTTGTTAGTTGAGTAGCAATTTTTACACGTGTGGTTAATGTAAGCCTTCAACAAGCTTTTTGAAGTGAACATATGCTTTATGGGTAGCCAGGCCCTACTGAAACAATTTGTTATTAGAAGAGGTTTGAGTCCTCAAAAGGGTTTATATATTTTTTTTCTTCTTCTTTTTGGGGGGTGGGGGATAAATAAATATAGAGATATGTATTATACAACTTTTGACGTTAATGTAATGTCATTGTTATGTGAGAAAACCACTCTGGAAAAGGGCGGAACAGCTCTTCCGGATATGAACATGAAAGTGATTTTAAATTCACTGTCTAGGGATAAATAGAACCATTTCAAAGTAGAGGAGGAAACGTGACCCCCACCTCTGTTCTTCAATCTATCGATTGAGTTGTGCAAGGCAGATCAGGTTTCAAGCATGTGGTCAGCACTGCCTGGCTTTGAGTCAACAGATTCTGACAGCAGTGACAAACAATGTCTTAGGCCAACCAGAACACAGGCTGTRAAAGGAAGTAAAGACAAACTTCTGGAGAYAGTGATCAYACATAAATCAGCATCTCCAAAACAGTTGGATGAATGGTCTAAAACTTTTAAGACGTGGTTATCAGAGTTGTGCAGGTTCCGAGTGAAACCAACAACATTATTCGTTCAGTAGAAGAGAAACCTGGTGTATGTCATTATTGCAGGATTKCTGGTCACTGGCAACGAGAATGTAGGAAAAGAAAACGTGATTTTATGAGAAGTGGCCGGGAGAAGAAGGGTCCGTCTAAGGGAAAATGGAAACAGGACAACASCTCTAATGACACAATGTTGTGCAGAAATGTAAGAAGCTCTCTCCGGCTCAGCAGCAGAGTTYGCTGGATGCTGTGGAGGTAAACTAACAGACTCCCTCTTACGTCCCATCTCAGCTGGCGTACAYATGAAATCAGATGGAATATATGTGAACATGGTGGTTAATAACTTTGCAGTAGTTTTTTTTTWGTAGATACGGGTGCTGAAGTCACTGTATTTCCCATATCTTATGCACAACATATATGTYCTCAGTACACGGGCAWGAAGATGAGARCAACAGGAGTGGGGGGGAAGACAGATATGAAACCAACCAAACCRTTATCAATTTATATTGGTCCAATGAAGATTGATGCAGGAATCTACAGTTCAGAACCATGCTATTTGGACTATGAAGAAAAATGMGTGTGGAACTTTGGATATGGAACCAGTGCACTTGACAGGTGTTGCCCAACCTTGCACAAAACATTATCCCATTAGCAAACGACTGCAGCATAAATACTGGAGGCTGAGACAGAGACTTGTCCTGAGCGACTCCTGCGTTGTTTTTGCTGTGTGCTTAGGGCCATTGTCCTGTTGGAAGGTGAACCTTCGTCTGAGGTCCTGAGCGCTCTGGAGCAGGTTTTCATCAAGGATCTCTCTGCTCCTTTCATCTTTCAGTCAATCCTGACTAGTCTCCCAGTCTCTGCCGCTGAAAAACATCCCCACAGTATGATGCTGCCACCACCATGCTTCACCTTAGGGATGGAACCAGGTTTCCACCAGATGTGACGATTGGCATTGAGGCCAAAGAGTTCGATCTTGGTTTCATCAGACCAGAGAATCTTGTTTCTCATCGTCTGAGAGTCCTTCAGGTGCCTTTTGACAAACTCCAAGCGGGTTGTTATGTGCCTTTTACTGAGGAGTGGCTTCCATCTGTTCACTCTACCATAAAGGCCTGATTGGTGGAGTGCTGCAGMGATGGTTGTCCTTCTGGAAGGTTATCCCATCTCCACAGAGGACTTCTGGAGCTCTGTCAGAGTGACCACCTCCCTGACTAAGGCCCTTCTCCCCCGATTGCTCAGTTTGGCAGGGCGGCCAGCTCTAGGAAGAGTCTTGGTGGTTCTAAACTTCTTCCTTTTAAGAATGATAGAGGCCACTGTGTTCTTGGGGACCTTCAATGCTGCAGAATTTTTTTGGTACCCTTCCCAGATCTGTGCCTCGACACCATCCTGTCTTGAAGCTCTACTGACAATTCCTTCGACCTCATGTCTGGTTTTTGCTCTAACATGCACTGTCAACTGTGGGACCTTATATAGACAGGTGTGTGCCTTTCCAAATCATGTCCAATCAATTGAATTTACCACAGATGGACTCCAATCAAGTTGAAGAAACATCTCAAGGATGATCAATGGAAACAGGATGCACCTGAGCTCAATTTAGAGTCTCATAGCAAAGGGTCTGAATACTTATGTAAATAAGCTATTTCTGTTTTTATACATTTGCAAACATTTCTAAAAACCTGTTTTTGCTTTGTCATGGAAACACTGCATGAAGAGTAGCCCATTGGAAACACTACATGTATTTTATCAACCCATTGAAACAGTCATGTAGATTATCAGCCCATTGGAAACAGTCATGTAGATTATCAGCCCATTGGAAACAGTCATGTAGATTATCAACCCATTGAAACAGTCATGTAGATTATCAACCCATTGAAACAGTCATGTAGATTATCA
>NW_019944499.1:12518-12826 GCF_002910315.2 Salvelinus sp. IW2-2015 | reverse complement strand
AAACAGTCATGTAGAATATCAACCCATTGAGACAGTCATGTAGAWTATCARCCCATKGAAACAGTCATGTAGATCAGTAGATTGCAGACACTGTAAGGAGTAGAAGGAGGATGACCATGGGCATGTGGAGGGTCAGTGGTGGTCCTGCAGACACAGCTCTGGGTCTTGTGTAGATGTAAGGATGGTCCTAAATCACAAAACATCCCCATTAACAGATAGTTGTGAATGTCTTCAATTCATTAGTTCATACATCTCACTTAAGAGTAATTCAAGATTCAAAGACATATGTAAAATACGTAGGGCTGACA
>NW_019944499.1:0-12493 GCF_002910315.2 Salvelinus sp. IW2-2015 | reverse complement strand
CAGAAAAACGTGTAGTGTTATTCAAGAGTAAGGGTAACACTGAAGATTTCCGCGTTTACATTATTGACAAGCTATTAGCAAGTTAAGACAGACAAACCATGACATTTTTCCCCCATTCCCAAGTTTCCCACATCATGCATGAGCTAAAAATTCACTTTACTCATTGCATTCGCCTATAAAGTAGTGGATGGTGGTCATGGAAATGATTCAAGAGATTTTGAACTGTTGCCCCACTTTCGCAGAGATTTTTGTTGTTGCATGTTCTGCAGACAGTGGTGACCATCTTCGATTGAAGTTTCCCTCAGCACTCATACGACCGCACTCAGATTGGTCCTCTTAGAAGGCTGAAAAATCTCCTGAGCGCTGTCACTGCCTTCCGCCATGTTTTCACACAAAACAAAAGCCACTTACATGCTGTGCCTGCGTCAGACTTGTTGCTAACTTAGTTGATGCTGGACAGTATTTACCGTGAGTTTTCAAACCGCGTAATCAAACACGGTTTTAAATGATAATTAAAATTTGAAAAAGTAATACTATACCGTCGCGGAATTTTACCGTGGTTATTGTGAAACCGGTACCCTTCATCCCAATACAGTTCTAGTAAAAAAGGTTGATACCTACCATTCAAGGTTTTTCTTCTATTTGTACTATTTCTAATTGTAGAATACTAGTGAAGACATCAAATTATTAAATAACACACATGGAATCAAGAGTAACCAGGAAATGTGCTAAACAAATGTATTTTATATTCTTCAAAGTAGCCACCCTTTGCCTTTGACAGCTTTGCACACTCTTCGATTCTCTCAACCAGCTTCCAGTCACCTAGAATGCATTTCAATTAACAGGTGTGCCTGCTAAAAGTTAAATTCTGAAGTCTTTCCTTCTTAATGCGTTTGAGCCAATCAGTTGTGTTGTGACTGGTAGGCGCTATCTTCGTATACACCCCTATTTGGTAAAAGACCAAATCCATATTATGGCAAGAACAGCTCAAGTAAGCAAAGAGAAATGACAGTCCATCATTACTTTTAAGACAAAGGTCAGTCAATCCGGAAAATGTCAAGAACTTTGAAAGTTTCTTCAAGTGCCGTCGCAAAAAATCATCAAGCCGAGTGATGAAACGTGGCTCTCATGAGGACCGCCACAGAAAGGAAGAACCAGAATTACCTTGCTGCAGAGGATGAATTCATTTGATTAACAGCACTCAGATTGCAGAGCCCAAATAAATGCTTCAGAGTTCAAGTAGCAGACACCAACATCAACTGTTCAGGAACTGTGTGAATCAGGCCTTAGTGGTCAAATGCTGCTAGAAACCATTACTAAAGGATACCAATAAGAAGAAGACTTGCCTGGGCAAGAAACACAAGCAATGGACATTTAGGACCCGGTGAAATCTGTCCTTTGTCTGATGAGTCCAGATTGTTGGTTCCAAAATGCCGTGTCTTCGTGAGACACAAAGTAGGTGAACGGATATCTCCGCAGGTGTGGTTTCCACCGTGATGCATGGAGGTGTGATGGTGCTTTGCTGGTGACAATGTCAGTGATTTATTAGAATTAAAAAAAGCACATTTAACCAGCATGGCTACCACCTCCAGGCTGTGTAAGGGCTATTTGACCAAGAAGGAGTGTGATGGATGCTGCATCAGATGACCTCGCCTCAACAATCCCCGACCTAACCCAATTGAGATGGTTTGGATAAGTTCGACCGCAGAGTGAAGGAAAAGCAGCACACAAGTGCTCAGCATATGTGGGAACTCCTTCAAACTGTTGCAAAAGCATTCCAGGTGAAAGCTGTTGAGAGAATGCCAAGCATGTGCAAAGCTGTCAACAAGGCAAAGGGTGGCTACTTTGAAGAATCTAAAATACAACATTTTTGCGTTACTACACAATGCAATGTGTTATTCAGTTGTCTTTCCCATTATTATATAATGTAGAAAATATGAAAAATAAAGAAACCATTGAATGAGTAGGTGTCCCAACTTTTTACTGTACATGTTGTAGGTAAAGGAAAAGATCAAAGTGGGACTGTTCTGATATACAAACTGGTAACATTTCCAATTTTAAAAAAGTACCTTGTTTTGCTTCATCATTATGGGGTAGTGTGTGTAGATTAGGATTCTTTCTTATTTGATCTATTTTAGAATAAGTCTGTAACGTACCAAAATGTGGAAAAAGTCAAGAGGTCCTGAAAACTTTCCGAATGCACTGCAAGTATTGAAATTTAGGCCCAAGTAAGTTACGGTGTTTAAGACAATAACAGGATGCGCTCTTAGCCCTAAAGGCTTGATGGTGGTTATACAAGTCTGCTACACTAAGCCTACATAATGATAACATGATAATAATAACAATAAGGAGATCAAGGAAAAGGAGGGTTATTGTTATAAATTGACATTTGGAACAGTGTAAACTAGGGGATGCACGATATATCGGTGAACATACCGTAATTGGCCGATATTAGCTACAAATGCCAACCTGTATCGCCGATGTCTAGTTTAACACCCGATGTCAAAGCTGACGTGCATACCTATATAACGAAGGTACATGACGTAATGACGCCACGGTTAAATGTTGCGCTATACGTTCAACACGGCGTTCCTAAAACTAGCCCACCATGTCTGCTGTGTTGGAGCGAGCAGTCAACAATCCAAAATTTGCAGCCAGACAACTCCAAAGGCGAAATCCATTAAAGTCCAAGATAATGGAATTCAATGCACTTTGACAATCAACCGTGTCAACATACTATGGAACGCCGTTTGCGTGTCAAAAAAGACAGTAGCCTGTCAAAGCTGTACCAAAAAAGTCAGCAAACATCCGGACACATACGATGTGTTTACAATTACCGCGATTGGTAATAAGCATCATTTGTTCGACCGCAACTTCTCTGGGTAGTCTAGCACCAATACACCCAGCCTGAAACCAATGACCAGTAAAACTGCAGTCGTTTTCATTCTTAGCAATGATTTAGGAATCCTTGTAAGATTAGTAGGTAGCCATTGTTCACCTATTGAAACTGAACTTCAGTTCATGAAAATACAATAGCTAAGCCAGCTACTTAACAGCTACTTGCCAATCCGCATTTTAATGTCAAGAGAAGAAAGGCCGGAAGGAGGAAGAGATGACTAGAAACGATTCGGTTGACCGTTTTATGATTTTGCGCTAATTGTCAGAGTAGAGCTCTGACTGTGCAATTCAGGTAAAATAATCAATGTTTATATCCCAGACAAAATTAGCTAGCAAGTGCTACTAAATTGCCATACATGTTTATGCTTTTGGACCTGTCCCCAAATTAATATTATTGGTTCAAGTTTGTGATCGCGTTTGTTGTGGGGGACAATAGCCCTGTTCAGACAGGTATTACTAGACGTCGGTTTTGTAATTATTATACAAGCATGTGCGTTATTCCAGAGGACGATTCATACATTGATTCGTTTTTACTGCCCTCTGAATTCTTAATTTTTTCAAATTAAATTGACTCGTGACGGAAGCCTGGATGTTTTTATCTGTATACCATCATGTCTAGACCAATAATACGCTACACTGACAAACTCGTGCGTGCTGCCAAATATACTGTATAGGTTCTCCTTCATAATATTTAAAAGTGTGATCAATATCATCAGCGATCCATCCATGTAATGTCCTTCCAATAACAATGCCTCCTCATTCTATTTGAGCAGCACTGAACAGTATTTGCACTTGACTATAGATGAGGAAGTTAACTTGCCATTTCCCAAAAGTTTAGCGCATGCTGCTTTGTGATCTATTGCCTAAGACAGGTTCGCAAACCCTGTTTGTTGTAGAGCACCATCCTGTAGGTTTTCACTCCAACACTAATCTAGTGCATCTGATTAAATAATTACCTGGTTGATAAACTGAATCAGGGTATAACAACTGGGGTGGAGTGAAAACCTACAGAAGGTAGCTTTCCAGGAAACAGAGTTTGGAGCGCCTTGACCTGGGACACAACAGACAGCCAGGGTTTCATTAAATAAGCTGATAGCAATACTTTTATTGCACATTTAGGCCAATTAAACTGATGTATTTGGTGACGTTCAACTTCCAAATTCACTGGCACTAAGAAGAATTGCTTAGCCCACACTCATTGACAGCCTAATATATACTTTAATATTTACTTTGGTGAGTTTACGGCATTGCGAGATTACCAAGATATAGCCTATACGCACGGTTCTGGCTGTCTCTCCCTCGCCTGCTCCGCTTTCTCTTCACCATGACCAAACACTAGTGTTGGTCTTCGGCTGTTGCGTGTAGAATAGCTCAGCCTACTCATTGATAGCCCTACCTTTAGTGAACCTTGCACGAGTCATTGCAAGCCAGGAAATTGCAAAATACAGCATTGCCGATAGCCTATATCTTTTTTGTTAAAAAGGCAAGTCAGTTAATTAAATGACGGCCTAACAGGCCTCCCTAACTCGACAACGCGGGCCAATGTGCGCCCCCATTAGACTCCGTTCACGGCCGTTGGATTACACCCGATCCGACCAGTCTACAGTGGAGGCCTCTAGCACTGATATGCAGTGCCTTAGACGCTGCTGACAAACGGAGCCACTTTTGATGACCCGGTATGCGGTCAGCCTAGTTGGCGTACATTGCCTACCTATGCCCCTCCCACTCTTCGTTAGCTTGCTGGTGAAGATGGAGAGTGTTTCGAAGTAGACTACGGTTTCTCTTCTTTTGCAAATACTGATCTTAGAGTCGATTCCAGCTTTAACACCCAGAAATGGGGTAGCACGGAAAGTCGTTCGAGTCTTTGAAGTCGATTCCCCACCACAACTAAAACAGGGGCTGGTTTTGACCGCTTTGGGGATAAACTAGCTAGATGCTCAGCGTAATTAGATCTAACGTTTAGTTTACTCTTGGTTCCCCCGCTAAGCAAAAGGCAATCAGTCATTTAGGACTAACGAGGCTAGCGAGTTAATGCTGCAGTTTGTAACGTACCTACTGTAACAACAAGTTAGCGCAAATGTTACCGTTAGCGCTAAATTATCTAGTTTACCTTAGTAGGTAGTTACAATTAAGATTAAATTCACCAGCATAGCTAACGTATAGCTAGGTCTATTAGTGCGGAACTCAATTTTATTAACACAACTTCTGATGCAGGTTTTGTGGACATTTCCGTTAAACGTTAACTGAGTTGATGCTAACTAACTAGTTTTAACATGCGTCAGTGTAGCGTTGCTTTTTTAGCTAGCTCAATAACGTTAGCCAGCTAACGTAACATAGTACAGTAAACATAACACACGTGTTTTTCTAACTACAACACTAGAATAAACTAAGTAACAACCATTGCAATGCTAACATATGCAAATTGGCCAGACTAAACTAGCTAGCTAAGTTAGTTTGCCAACATTGCTAAATGACAAAACACTAAAATAACTGCTTGGCGTACAGCTTAGCTGCTAACTTGCATTATTGAGTTAGCCGGCTAACTTTACCCAAGCTAGTCGCAGGCTAACTGTTGCGCCCCAAACGAACACGATGTCATCAGTGTGTTATTCCATAAACGGATTACTTACCGTCGGCCATGAAAACGTTTTTGCGGTAGCGTAACATCGAATACTGTTCATATTAAGGCATCATATCCGGGGGTTTCAAGTCGCATCGTATGATCCTCAGTTGTTCCAACGTGATAATCAGGCCTGCTCTCATCTTCGGAAGAGACGAGAGCCTCGCTTCCTTTGGCCGCGTCATCAACAATTCGTTACCCCATCGCCGAAAATAACATAGCAGATCGCCAAACCACTAAAACTAAAATACTTAAATTAACAAATCCCCAAGACTTGAACGCAGTCCACTCATCTGAAGTCCCCACCGCCGACGTTAGTGTGCATATACACTGCCTCGCGACTCGGTTTACTGTCAATCATCGTCGCCATATTGTCGATAGCGCCGTGCCCACAAACACTCGCCCATTTGGGTTTCTCATCAAATATGATTGGCCTGCGTCAATATTCAGGAGCTCATGCTCCACTGCGGAGGAGACACAAACACAAGCGAGAAATTTGCTATTTGTTGAAGTGATAGTGACAACTTGTGTGTTTTTAGGCGAGGTAATGCAATTAGCAGTTTCTAAGGGCACTAAACACAGTTAGCCATTTAGAGTAAGGATTAAGGACAGGTCTTTCTGTGAAATAAATAACAATCGTCGTCGTAGGCATTTTTAACAACGCTTTTTTCTGATGCAAATCAATTTATGCATCCGCCATGGAGTCCAGTTTCATAATACTACCTTCGTGTCCTAGTTGTTTGCCGTAGTTTTGAAAGTAAAATCCGGGAAATTGACTTTTAGGGCATTTTTCACCTGGAAGTTCTTGAGCGTCGGTGCACCAACTCGACTGCTGAACATGCTGTGCCCAACCCATTGTGTTCACGTAGCAATGCCATTAACTGCGTAAACCTTGTGGGTTAACCTCAAGTAACTTGACATTAACACAGCCACTTGGTGAAACCACAGATATAACAATGAGACAGATATTTCACCAGACGGTTTAAATGTGAAGCGTCCGGTTGGCGTTTCCGCTCTCTACCAAAAATGGTAGTGAAAGGAAGCCCAGTGCCGGTAGTGGAGAAGATAGACGAGATGGATTTTGGCCGACATTCTGCAAATTTTCTCATCGGTAAAACATTGATCTCAATACAGTTTTTTGTTTCCAAAACTAGAATCTTACGAACAGAGTGGATACGTTTTCGTAGACATACATAACCTTTGCCAAGGTGTACAAAAAAGTGACGTGTGTTTAGAAGGAGAAAATGCAAATTGAATATTTGCACAGGTGCCGACCTCCTTCCTTGTCTGTGTCGCCACTATGCCAAATATTCCAATTTGAAACGACAGGTCGTGGTCTATCTTGGTTCAGTTATAAAAATCTTTGGTGAACAGTCGTCTGGGTACACGTTGTGCGTGACCATCTTGACAAAGTGGCTGGCACTATCCATCAAAAATTCTGGTCATAGTTAACAATATTATTTTCAGAAAAAGGAATACAATCTTACCAAAGCACATGCCTTGTTCTTCTTTTTTGAGATGTGGCCAATTTAAACTGCAATAATACTTTTTATAGCAAATAAATAACCTATTATTTTTAACGATTTTTTTGTTTCTACATGGCTGCTGTGTAATTTGATATGCATAGACATTGTTCCTTAGAGAGTATGTTGCTGCTGCAGTTCACGGAAGTGGGTCTATCTAGCGCATTGCTTGGCAGCTAATGGATTGGTAATTGAAGCAGTTGCCTACCTCCAGATTATGAGCCAGCGAGATGGCACAGATGGCCACAGCGAGGCGCAAGAGACCCATACTGGTTTTTGCAGAAAAACCCCTAACCATTCCTGGCGGCCTTTCCTACCCTTAACTCTCTGGTTCCATGTCTAATCCTAACCCTTAGGGAGAGCCAGTTGCTTTTACCTGCAAATAGGGCTGTGGAGGTCATGAAACTTTGTTCAGCCGGTGATTGTCAGCCGGGTTCAGTTTAACATCTGTTTAGAATCTGTGGAATTGTGCTCCTGACTTCAGAGCTACGTCTGTCTACGTCTGCTCATTGAGTCTGGAGCAGGATACTTGTTTTTTGGCCATTGGCCAGTTGTACTGCAAGGATTTTCTTGATTGGTCAACCCCAGGCTAGGGTGGGGGGTTTAAAATGGCATCCTGTTCTTTGTTCTGTGAGAAAAGCTGGGAGATTGAACAATCTAACTCCCAACATAACATCTATGATTTGTCCTTCACAATACATCTTTTTTCTCCCCTGATTTTGCTTGGAGTTGTTGTTATTGAGAAATAACATCAACTGCTAACAATTGTGCCGTGACCCGGATGAATTGATCTGAACGCACAACAAGAAAAACTTATCAGCTGTGTGTGATCCAGAGGAAAGAGAGAGGCTGTGCGCAACCCCCTTTGGGAGTTCAACTCTTATCTCCGATTGATGGCAGAATTGCTGGGTGAGTCTAGACCATATCATTTTAAAAGAACCAAATCAGGTTAAAAGTTGCATGCAATGAGTAATATGTACCTGTGATGTATAAGCGTTCAGTCCTTATGTTTTAATACAGGTTTTAGTCATTTGTTACTCATTAAAAAGGTTGGAGTCCTTTCTCTATTAAAGGTTTGAGGTCTCTGTTTTTGTGAAATCTTCTTGTTGCATAGAAGTGAGTTGTTAGTTGAGTAGCATTTTACAGTATGTGGTTAATGTAAGCCTTCAACAAGCTTTTGAAGTGAACATATGCTTTATGGAAGCCAGGCCCTACTGAAACAATTTGTTATTAGAAGAGGTTTGAGTCCTCACAAGGTTTATTATATTTTTTTCTTTTTCTTCTTTTGGGGGTGGGGGATAAATAAATATTAGAGATAGTTGTATTATCAACTTTTGACTTAATGTAATGTCATGGTTATGTGGTAGAAAACACTCTGGAAAAAGGCGAACAGCCTTCCGGAATGAACATGAAAGTGATTTTAATTCACTGTCTAGGATAAATAGACCATTTCAAAGTAGAGGAGGAAACGTGACCCCCACTCTGTTCTTCATCTATCGATCCTCACACTGATTTGTGCAAGGCAGATCAGGTTTCAAGCATGTGGTCAGCACTGCCCTGGCTTGTGAGTCAACAGATTCGACAGCATGCAAACAATGTCTTAGGCCAACCAGAACACAGGCTGTAAAAGGAAGTACAGACAAACTTCTGGAGACAGTGATCATACATAATCAGCATCTCCAAAACAGTTGGATGAATGGTCTAAAACTTTTAAGACGTGGTTATCGAGTTGTTGCACGGTTCCGAGTGAAACCAACAACATTATTCGTTCAGTAGAAGAGAAACCTGTGTATGTCATTATTGCAGGATTTCTGGCACTGCAACGAGAATGTAGGAAAGAAAACGTGATTTTATGAGAAGTGGCCGGGAGAGAAGGGTCCGTCTAGGGAAATGGAACAGGACAACACCTCTAATGACACAATGTTGTGCAGAAATGTAAGAAGCTCTCTCCGGCTCAGCAGCAGAGTTCGCTGGATGCTGTGGAGGTAAACTAACAGACTCCTCTTACGTCCCATCTCAGCTGGCGTACACATGAATCAGATGGAATATATGTGAACATGGTGGTTAAAACTTTGCGAGTAGTTTTTTTTTAGTAGATACGGGTGCTGAAGTCACTGTATTTCCCATATCTTATGCACAACATATATGTCCTCAGTACACGGGCAAGAAGATTGAGAACAACAGGAGTGGGGGGGAAGACAGATATGAAACAACCAAACCATTAATCAATTTATAATTGGTCCAATGAAGATTGATGCAGGAATCTACAGTTCAGAACCATGCTATTTGGACTATGAAGAAAAATGCGTGTGAATTTGGATATGGAACCAGTGCACTTGACAGGTGTTGCCAACCTTGCCAACAAAACATTATCCCATTAGCAAACGACTGCAGCATAAATACTTGGAGGCTGAGACAGAGACTTGTCCTGAGCGACTCCTGCGTTGTTTTTGCTGTTGTGCTTAGGGCCATTGTCCTGTTGGAAGGTGAACCTTCGTCTGAGGTCCTGAGCGCTCTGGAGCAGGTTTTCATCAAGGATCTCTCTGCTCCTTTCATCTTTCAGTCAATCCTGACTAGTCTCCCAGTCTCTGCTGCTGAAAAACATCCCCACAGTATGATGCTGCCACCACCATGCTTCACCTTAGGGATGGAACCAGGTTTCCACCAGATGTGACGATTGGCAATTGAGGCCAAAGAGTTCGATCTTGGTTTCATGCAGACCAGAGAATCTTGTTTCTCATCGTCTGAGAGTCCTTCAGTGGCCTTTTGACAAACTCCAAGCGGGTTGTTATGTGCCTTTTACTGAGGAGTGGCTTCATCTGTTCACTCTAACCATAAAGGCCTGATTGGTGGAGTGCTGCAGCGATGGTGTTCCTTCTGGAAGGTTATCCCATCTCACACAGAGGACTTCTGGAGCTCTGTCAGAGTGACCACCTCCCTGACTAAGGCCCTTCTCCCCCGATTGCTCAGTTTTGGCAGGGCGGCCAGCTCTAGGAAGAGTCTTGGTGGTTCTAAACTTCTTCCTTTTAAGAATGATAGAGGCCACTGTGTTCTTGGGGACCTTCAATGCTGCAGAATTTTTTTTTGGTACCCTTCCCAGATCTGTGCCTCGACACCATCCTGTCTTGAAGCTCTACTGAACAATCCTTCGACCTCATGTCTGGTTTTTGCTCTAACATGCACTGTCAACTGTGGACCTATATAGACAGGTGTGTCCTTTCCAAATCATGTCCAATCAATTGAATTTTACCACAGATGGACTCCAATCAAGTTGGAAGAAACATCTCAAGGATGATCAATGGAAACAGGATGCACCTGAGCTCAATTAGAGTCTCATAGCAAAGGGTCTGAATACTTATGTAAATAAGCTATTTCTGTTTTTATACATTTGCAAACATTTCTAAAACTGTTTTTGCTTTGTCATGGAAACACTGCATGAAGAGTAGCCATTGGAAACACTACATGTATTTTATCAACCCATTGAACTCATGTAGTTTCAGCCCATTGAACATCATGGTAGATATCAGCCATTGGAAACAGTCATGTAGATTATCACCCATTGGAAACAGTCATGTAGATTATCAACCCATTGAAACAGTCATAGTAGATTATCAACCCATAACATCATGTAGATTATCAACCCATTGAAACAGTCATGTAGATTATCAATCCATTGAAACAGTCATGTAGATTATCAGCCCATTGAAACAGTCATTGTAAATATCAACCCAATTGAAACAGTCATGTAGAATATCAACCCATTGAAACAGTCATGTAGAATATCAACCCATTGGAAACAGTCATGTAGATTATCAACCCATTGGAAACAGTCATGTAGAATATCAACCCATTGAGAACAGTCATGTAGATTATCAAGCCATGGAAACGTCATGTAGATCAGTAGATTGCAGACACTGTAAGGAGTAGAAGGAGGATGACCATGGGCATGTGGAGGGTCAGTGGTGGTCCTGCAGACACAGCTCTGCTTTGTGTAGATGTAAGGATGCTCTAAATCACAAAACATCCCCATTACAGATAGTTGTGAATGTCTTCAATTCATTAGTTCATACATCTCACTTAAGAGTATTCAAGATTCAAAGACATATGTAAAATACGTAGGGCTGACAGGGTTGGCATAGGCCCTATGTAAAATATATAGGGCTGACAGGGTTGGCATAGCCTATGGAAATATATAGGGCTGACAGGTTGGCATAGGCCCTATGTAAAATATATAGGGCTGACAGGGTTGGCATAGGGCCTATGCAAAATATATAGGGCTGACATAGGGTTGACATGGAGCATACTGTGGAAGACAGAGCTGACATAGGGTTGATATAGGGCATACTGTGGAAGACAGAGCTGACATAGGGTTGATATAGGGCATACTGTGGAAGACAGAGCTGACATAGGGCCTACTGTAAAATACATAGGGTTTGCATTYATTAGGGATCCCCATTGCCAAGGCAGCAGCTACTCTTCCTGGGTACCAAACATATTAAAGCACTTATATTACATWTAAAACAAAAGATAAAACAGTACATCATAAGACATTATTACATATCTACAATACAACATATTTAATACCCCCAATCAACAATATCACAATGTTTGCGTATGCATGTGTCTGTAYCTTGGTGTGTGTCTCTTCACAGCCCCCGTTGTTCCAGAAGGTGTATTTTTACCTGTTTTATAAATCTGATTCTACTGCTTGCTTCAGTTACCTGATGTGGAATAGAGTTCCATGTAGTCATGGATCTATGTAGTACTGTGCGCCTCCCATAGTCTGTTCTTCCTAGACACTTTTTGGGCGTATTTCTGGTCGGAAYGCTGGTGAATTACCATCGCTCTGATATCCAAAAGTTATTTCTGGTTGAATGTAATAAAGCAAAAAACGTTCTGGGCCAAAAACATAAGACTTAACACACAAAAATAAAAAAAATGCTGCAAAGTTGCTTTGGAGCCAGAAGCAGAGCGGCCATGTCTGTCTGCGCCATCTTAGAGACACACACACACACGCACACATGCATACTGTACACACACACACTATAACATACGCACTATACACACACGTACACATRGATTTTGTGTTGTAGAAATGTGGTAGTACAGTAACACTTAATGTGTTGTCAAATCTGTTTTGAAATGTATTGTTTTTAAAATTGTATAGGACTGTATTAATTTAGCAGGATCCCAGGAAGAGTTAGCTCCTCCTGCAGGAACTAATGGGATCCCATAAAAACCCCAGGAAGAGTAGCTGCTGCCTTGGCAGGAACTAATGGGGATCCATAATAAACCCCAGGAAGAGTAGCTCGTCCTTGGCAGGAAACTAATAGATCCATAATAAACCCCAGGAGAGTATCTGCTCCTTGGCAGGAACTAATGGATCCATAATAAACCCCAGAAGAGTAGCTGCTGACCTTGGCAGGAACTAATGGGGATCCATCTCTTCCCC
>NW_019944498.1:78095-101912 GCF_002910315.2 Salvelinus sp. IW2-2015 | reverse complement strand
GAAGCTTCCCCCTTAATTCCCAATTAATAGTGTTTCTCCTTCAATAGGGCGCTTCCCCTTTATAATTCCCAAATTCAATATAGTGCTTCTCTTCCAATAGGCGCTTCCCTTTAATTCCCAATTAAATAGCGCTTCTCCTTCCATAGGGAGCTTCCCCTTTAATTCCTAATTAAAATAGTGCTTCTCCTTCCAATAGGGAGCTTCCCCTTTAATTCCAATTAAATACGCGCTTCTCCTTCCAATAGGGCGCTTCCCCTTTTATTCCCAATTAAATAGCGCTTCTCCTCTCCAATACGGCGCTTCCCCTTTAATTCCCAATTAAATAGCGCTTCTCCCTTCCATAGGCGCTTCCCCTTTAATTCCCAATTAAATAGTGCTTCTCCCTTCCAATAGGGCGCTTCCCCTTTAATTCCCAATTAAATAGTGCTTCTCCTTCCAATAGGCGCTTCCCCTTTAATTCCCAATTAAATAGTTCTTCTCCTGTCCCAATAGGGCGCTTCCCCTTTAATTCCCAATTAAAATAGTGCTTCTCCTTCCAATAGGGCGCTTCCCTTTAATTCCCAATTAAATAGTGCTTCTCCTTCCAATAGGGCGCTTCCCGCTTTAATTCCCAATTAAATAGCCAGCATCAGCTGCGCAAAGGTGGGTTGTGATGGAGACGATGTTCAACCCTCAGTTCATGAAGCGTCTCTCTTCCGTTTGTTGGGTTGCCATTACAAGTGTGTTTTGTAGACTAATAGCTAGTTAACCCAGGATCGGATCCAACTCTTTGCGTCTGTTGGACTACAACCTCTCCGTTGTTCTTCGTGGCCTTTTCTCCGCTGGAGATCTGTTAGCGGATTGGTTTGTCTGACTGACCGACTACAACCTTTTTGTACACGGTATTTCATTTGTTTTGGTGTGACGTATACCGTGATGATTATGTAGTTAGTTGTAGTTGAGGACTTATTAAGAGTTGATACGCGTGATGGTTGTGTGGTAAAATCATTGTTATTTTTGATTGTATGATTTGATACTGGTTTACCCTACACTTGAATGAACGGACAAACATTGCGTGACTAACGTCACTTGAGTTCCCTGAACTCCTTTACCGGCTGGACTCTCTTAGGCCGAGGTACAGGAAGTTTCTGGAGGAACCAGAAACTCATTATTTGTTATATTGTTATGTGTGTGATCCTTTATGTTGGTAAATACAACCCACGCAAAATAATACAGTTGTTTTTGAAGTTCTTTCCAATGTTTTAAAGGTTTATGAAAGTGTATTTCCCATCCTGACTTTTACATGAGTCCTTCGTATTGGTGTAGACTTGACGGACCAGACGGGACCATTCCCTCCCAAACCAAAAGGAGAAACCAATGTTTTCTCTGGTAGGCACAACCTACCTGGCACCCCTATAAACAATAACCTCAAGTCAAAACCTTTACAATATGTATGTGAATTTATTGTCATAAATATTAACATTTTTAAAGACTAAAGAGGCTGGTGGAACCCTTCATAAAGGGTTATATGTAGAAGCATACAGGGGATCTTTGAAGAACCCTAAATAGAGGGTTTTAGGTAAAACCTCTGCAAAGGGTTCTACCCACATTAAAACCAAAAAGGGTTCCCCTATGAGGTCATACCGAAAAAACACTGGATGGTTCTACTTCACACCCTCTTTTCTCTAAGAGTGTACGGATGAGACTTTATCTAAGTCGAAGGATGAGGTCTGAGTGAGTGTCCCTCTCTTCATAGTGAGGTAGACCTACAGGCTAGGGTGTAACAGTATCTCTTCATAAGGAGGTAGACCTACAGGCTAGGGGTGTAACTGTCTCTCTTCATAATGAGTAGACCTACAGGCTAGGGTGTAACAGTATCTCTTCATAATGAGTAGACCTACAGGCTAGGGTGTAACAGTGTCTCTATATAATGAGGTAGACCTACAGGCTAGGTGTAACAGTATCTCTTCATAAGGAAGTAGACCTACAGGCTAGGTGTAACAGTCTCTCTCTTCATAATGAGTAGACCTACAGGCTAGGGTGTAACAGTCTCTCTTATAATGAGGTAGACCTACAGGCTAGGGTGTAACAGTATCTCTCATAATGAGGTAGACCTACAGGCTAGGGTGTAACAGTCTCTCTCTTCATAATAAGGTAGAGCTACAGGCTAGGGTGTAACAGTATCTCTTCATAATGAGGTAGACCTACAGGCTAAGGGTGTAACAGTCTCTCTCTTCATAATAAGGTAGACCTACAGGCTATGGTGTAACAGTAACTCTTCATAAGGAGGTAGACCTACAGGCTAGGGTGTAACACTCTCCTCTCTTCATAATGAGGTAGACCTACAGGCTAGGTTGTAACAGTCTCCTCTCTTCATAGTGAGGTAAACCTACAGGCTAGGATGTAACAGTCTCCTCTCTTCATAATGAGGTAAGACCTACAGGCTAGGGTGTAACAGTCTCCTCTCTTCATAATGAGGTAGACCTACAGGCTAGGTGTGTAACAGTCTCTCTTCATAATGCGGTAGCCTACAGGCTAGGGTGAATAGGTAATGACATGATACAACCCCAGGTCTACACGTGAGAACCAACAGCTTCCTTATATTTTGTGAACAGGGGAGTTTATGTTTTAAGAGGTCTGAGTCTCCCTCCTCATAGTGTGGTAGGACTGTTCTAGCCCACAAGACAGGAAGTGGTGACATCATCATTATTTACAGTGTGAGGGTCAGGAGGATATAGCATCCCACAGAATCACACGTGGAGGAGGGTAGACACACACACACAACAGAGAGATAGCGGTAGAGACACAGAGAGATAGCGGTAGAGACACAGAGAGATAGAGGTAGAGACACAGAGAGATAGCGGTAGAGAGACACGAGAGGTAGAGACACAGGAGATAGCCGGTAGAGAACCAGAGAGAGAGAGTAGAGAACACAGAGAGAGAGAGAGAGGTAGAGACACAGAGAGAGAGAGAGGTAGAGACACAGAAGAGAGAGAGAGTAGAGACACAGAAGAGAGTAGAGACACAGAGGTAGAGACAGAGAGAGAGTAGAGAACAGAGGAGAGGTAGAGACAACAGAGAGAGAGGTAGAGACACAGAGAGAGAGAGTAAGAGAAGAGAGAGAGAGAGGTAGAGACACAGAGAGCAGAGAGAGAGAGAGATAGAGAACACAGAGAGAGGGTAGAGACACAGAGAGAGAGAGGTAGAGACACAGAGAGAGAGAGGTAAGAGACACAGAGAGAGAGAGGTAGAGACACAGAGAGAGAGAGGTAGAGACACAGAGAGAGAGAGGTAGAGACACAGAGAGAGAGAGGTAGAGACACAGAGAGAGAGTAGAGACACAGAGAGAGAGAGAGCGGTAGAGACACAGAAGAGAGAGAGAGGTAGAAGCCACAGAGAGAGGTAGAGACACAGAGAGAGAGAGAGGTAGAGACAGAGAGAGAGAGAGAGGTAGAGACACAGAGAGAGAGAGAGAAGGTAGAGACACACAGAGAGAGAGAGAGAGAGGTAGAGACACAGAGAGAGAGAGAGGTAGAGAACACAGAGAGAGAGAGGTAGAGACACACAGAGAGGTAGAGACACACAGGTAGAGAGAAGCGAGAGGTAGATGTGAGAAGGAGCCGTAGTTACAGCAAGCAGCAGGCCTACCATCTACTGGATCAGAGCTGTGTGTTGCCATGGTGCATCAGCCTCAAATGATAGCCTGTACTCTCCTCCTACAACATGACACACACGACTCAGCTGAAGGCCATTTGGATCCAGCATTACAGAGGTGGTGGTGACGTCTCTCTATCTGACCACGCTCTCTCTGAGAGAGATGCATAAGAACGWGAATAATATGATTCTTCTGGAGCCTAATTGTCTWGCCAGGGGCTTGTGAAGATGCACAACTAACCACGGTCAACCAAGACAGACTATTTCATAATTTCCCCAATATGAGCGACATTCATAGTGGCTTGATGGTTGGTTAGGTAAACACATAGACTACACACAGATAGWCTCCCATAMTGTAACAGTAGACYTACTGTCTTATTGTAWACAAYTCTGTACTGTATTATACGTTTCCTCTCTCTTACCTTTGCGAATGAGGTCTTCTACGTCCTGGTCGAAGTCCAGTCGGTGGCATTTGCTCCACAGTCCCATGTTGGTRGAGTTGTAYTGCCTGCTACAYTCGTCCGCGGCGGACATAGCGAACAGCTGCCTTCTGTTCCGGGCTAGGAGCAGCTTGTCCTCCCAGCGGTCCAGTCTGGAGCGGCTAGCCCGCAGAGGGAGGCTGTTGTTGGGGATGTAGATAAAGCCTGGGTTCTTACGGCTGGAGAAGCTCCGACAGCGCTCACGATACCTCCGCGCGTCAGTCTCGTACCAGTGGTCGGAACAGATTGCCACTGCTAGCATTCCTAGGGCGCACAGAGAGAGGGACAGGCCGGCGTAGAGCAGTAACTTCCCAGCAGCCATGCTCGGTTTCTCTGCTTTTCTCAGAGCCGCCGCATCAGCACCCCCAGCCTATGGACAGCTCCTCTGCTCTCCTCGCTCTGTCGGTCTGTCGCTTTGTCAGTCAGCACAGCGCTGCTACGGCTACAACCCACCTCCAACGAATCAGACTTACATCTCCCTTGGCGCCGATATTAAGACCATCATCGAGGTTACAACCATGCAAATGGAATTTAATAAGGCTAAGTTGCAAATCATAAAATTCGTTGAATCTACCGAATTTAAGGAAGGTCCTTGCTGTAAAAATAAGTGTTTCGTTCGTTCTTTCCTGCGTACGGAGAGAGTGAGATAGAGAGGTAGCGGAGCGAGCTCTGCAGCTGTTCGGATGCTGCCTCGACGAGTAAAAAGATGCGTATCTCATTCCCCGGGTCTCAGCAACCCTCCATCTGCTGCGATTTAGGCGGAATGGGACGAGACAGGAACACACGTCCACGCAGAACACAGAGTTTTCAAAAGTGTTTCAGTTGGAGTCGAACCCTACAAAAAACCAGAGGAACAAGGAATATTATAACGTGAACAATTGCGTGACCCCTCTTTAGCATGAGCTAGGATGTTTACAAGAGCATGCCATTTGCTCTTGTAGGCTATTTTGTAACTGGCCACGCTACAATGTAATCTCCCCCAAATTAAACGTTGTGCTGCTGCTGGGTGTTCAGTGATTGTCGTGCAAATGTGCACATTTAAAAGGTCTGTTTTGTTGTCAGTCAAAAAATCCCTTGGCATGCAGTCACCCCACCCTGCCATCCCATCTGGACTAAAAGGCTGGCGATACATGAATGTAGAGCCGCCAAATTATCTTAATTTTCACTCGGCCTAAATAATAGGGACATGACCTCATCTAGGACACACAATGTAACATCACGCATTGTCAAATTATTCAATAAAACCGCACGCTGTCTGTCGTCAAAGGGAACGTCCTAAGATATTTAAGAATACGTTGCTCATTACCATAATATATGTACATAAGGTAATTCTACATGAATATCCAAATGACCATGACAATCAATTAATGCGGTTGAATACGTCTCTATTTCCATCAGGCTCAACTCAAATAGCTAGCTACATCACATCAGTGTGTGACTAGAGGGGTTGGACGCGCATCAACTCACCGCCCAGAACGATGCGACTTTCGCGTAGCTTTATGTTCCAATGGGATTATTTCAACGCTACGTTCCAAATGTCTTCAAACGTTCAGTAACGCGAACAGGCTAAAGTTTCGCCTTCAAATATTAATTGCACGGAGAGACTCTGATCCCTTGCTGCACTAGGCGACATTGACAGGCGCCAGGAAGCGTTGCGTAAAGATGTTATTTGACGCGGCAGATGTCGCCGCGGGATTATTCCTCAGAGGGATATATATGTAGGCTAAAACAGTATGCGTTATCGTTACTGTCGAGTTTAAACCCCCCTCGGCAGTTAGGCTCCTAACTCATATAGACTAGTGTGTACACTCCTTTTCGGGTGGACATAGTCTACAGCGGTGACGTCATGGTGTCTAAATTCATTGTTTATTAACAAAAAACACCTTATTAAAGAAATAGTACCCCCCCCCAACCCCTGTCTACTTGTAAGGCGAGGAGAGGATTTAGGTTTCCAAACATATTACGCCTCTATAGAAAAAATGGCTTGTGCTTTTTTTTTTTTTTGACGGAATAGCCTCATAAGAACAAAGTCTACAACCCAACATAGCACCTGCCCAGTCTTCAGTCAGAAATGAAAGGAGTCATTGAACCAAGGGGACCATTTGATATCCCTGACTACGTAGTTGTCCACGAAGAAGACAGGGGGCGCTGCTGCAATATTGATGACGAGGCTGAAAGCCAGCTGTCACACCAGTGGAGATGACGGACGGAGAATCCTCTATCTACTGTGACTGACAGTTCGCTACGACAGATTGCCAATACAAAACGGGCTGCACCTGATGTAGTGGTAAATGTTATAAAGCTTCATGAAAAACTATATTACTACACCCCTTTCTCACTGGACTAAAACCTGTTATTATATCTTATGGGTGCCCCCCCACCACTCTCAACAACAAGACCAATCTATTTAAGTGGAGTACAAACAGGGACAACAATAACAGGAACAATACTGACTGGTCTGGAGGGACAACATAACAGGGACTGACTGGTCTGGAGGGACAACATAACAGGGACATACCATTCTCAGACAGTAGTAATGTCTCTGCTTTGACTATAGTAGTAATGTCCCTCTGCTTTGACTATGACATAGTAATGTCCCTCTGCTTTGACTATGACAGGAGTAATGTCCCTCTGCTTTGACTATGACAGTAGTAATGTCCCTCTGCTTTGACTATGACAGTAGTAATGTCCCTCTGCTTTGACTATGACAGTTTAATGTCCCTCTGCTTTGACTATGACAGTAGTAATGTCCCTCTGCTTGACTATGACAGTTAATGTCCCTCTGCTTTGACATGACAGTAGTAATGTCCCTCTGCTTTGACTATGACAGTAGTAATGTCCCTCTGCTTTGACTATGACAGTAGTAATGTCCCTCTGCTTTGACTATGACATTATTGTAGTAGTCCCTCTGCTTTGACTATGACAGTAGTAATGTCCCTCGCTTTGACTATGAACAGTAGTAATGTCCCTCTGCTTTGACTATGACAGTAGTAATGTCCCTCTGCTTTGACTATGACAGTAGTAATGTCCCTCTGCTTTGACTATGACAGTAGTAATGTCCCTCTGCTTTGACTATGACAGTAGTAATGTCCCTGCTTTGACATGACATGACAGTAATGTCCTCTGCTTTGACTATGACAGTAGTAATGTCCCCCTGCTTTGACTATGACAGTAATGTCCCTCTGCTTTGACTATGACAGTAGTAATGTCCCTCTGCTTTGACTAGATAGTAATGTCCCTCTGCTTTGACTATGACAGTAGTTCCCTCTGCTTGACTATGACAGTAATGTCCCTCTGCTTTGACTATGACAGTAGTAATGTCCCTCTGCTTTGACTATGACAGTAATGTCCCTCTGCTTTGACTATGACAGTAGTGTCCCTCTGCTTTGACTATGACAGTAATGTTCCATCCCACAGCCTAAGTGACAGTTTAAGCAGTAATTATAATATTTAAAATAGATCATTTCTGAAACCAAAAGCCCAGACAGGCTGGAGATTCATCTCAAATTGTACCCTATTCCCTATATGGAGTAGTACTGTTGATCAGTCATAGTGCACTATATAGGGAATAGGGTTCCATATGGGCTCTGGTCAAAAGGAGTGCACTATATAGGGAGTAGGGTGCCATATGGGCTCTGGTCAAAAGGAGTGCACTATATAGGGAGTAGGGATCCATATGGGGTCTGGTCAAAAGGAGTGCACTATATAGGGAGTAGGGATCCATATGGGGTCTGGTCAAAAGGAGTGCACTATATATTGGGCTCCTGAGTGGCGCAGCGGTCTAAGGCACTGCATCTCAGTGCAAGAGGCGTCTCTACAGTCCCTGGTTCGATTCCAGGCTGTACCACATCCGGTGATTGGTAGTCCCATAGGGGCGCGTCGTATGGGTTTGGCCGTGGGTAGGCCGTCATTGTAAATAATAACGTGTTCTTAACTGACTTGCCTGGTTAAATAAAAGGTTAAATAAAAACAAACAGGGAACATGCAGCCATATGGGTCACCTTCTGGCTCTGCTTGTTGTGAGCTTGTTAGCTGCTCCCCCATTACACCCTTCCTGTCAACCCTTCCTGTCATCTATCTCCACTTGTTTACTTCATACAATATAGCCCATTTGCGGCTAGCTATTGGCTTATGTGTTACCTTGTCTCATTCTTTATCCCTGACACTGTCTTTAATGGATACATCCTCAGCTGGAGAAGAGGGGACATGACTGTACTACTAATGCTAGGCTGTGTCCTGAATGGCTCCGGGGCCCTGGTCAAAAGTAGGCCTCTGTATAGGGAATAGAGTGCTATTTTGGAGGCAGTCCTGTTTATCAGCTGACTCTATCAGCTTCCTGTCTATCAGCTTCCTGTCTATCAGCTGACCTCCACCCTTCTCAAGAAATACATTCATTATTCAATTATTCATTATTTACTGTCATAGTCAAAGCAGAGGGACATTTCTACTRTCATAGTCAAAGCAGAGGGACATTACTGTCATTCATTATTCAAATCGCTGTGGCGAGTATAACAATGCTCAGTAACATCATTTTTATTCACATTACAGAGACCAAGACCCCCCTTGTGAGCGAATAATTAAACATATGTCCAGATCCATCTCTAGATCTCGGTACGAGTTAGTAGAAACAACACAATACCTACAGTAGATGTCAAAAGTTTAGACATACCTACTCGTTTTTTTCCTACATTGTAGAATAATGGTGAAGACATATTTTATATTTGAGATTCTTCTAGCCACACCTTGCCTTGATGACAGCTTGCACACTCTTGGCATTCTCTCAACCAGCTTCATAGAGGTAGTCACCTGAGTTGGAGGTGTGCTTTCTTTAAGGTTAATTTGTGGAATGTATTTCCTTCTTAATGTGTTTGAGCAAATCAGTTGTGTTGTGACAAGGTAGGGTGGTATACAGAAGATAGCCCTATTTGGGAAATGACCAAGTCCATATTATGGCAAGAACACTCAAATAAGCAAAGAGAAACACAGTCCATCATTACTTTAAGACATGAAGGTCAGTCAATACGGAAAATGTCAAGAACCTTGAAAGTGCAGTCGCAAAAAAACATCAAGCGCTATGATGAAACTGGCCTCTCATGAGGACCGCCACAGGAAGGAAGACCCAGAGTTACCTCTGCTGCAGAGGATAATAGATCATTAGAGTTACCAGCCTCAGAAATTGCAGGCCAAATAAATGCTTCAGAGAGTTCAAGTAACAGACACATCTCAACTTCAACTGTTCAGAGGAGACTGGTGAATCTGGCCTTCATGGTCGATTTGCTGCAAAGAAACCATACTAAAGGACACCAATAAGAATAGACACTTGATGGGCCAAGAAACATGAGCAATGGACATTAGACCGGTGGAAATCTGTCCTTTTGGTCTGATGAGTCCAAATGTGAGATTTTGGATCCAACCGCCGTCTTTGTGAGATGCAGAGTAGATGAACGGATGATCTTCTGCATGTGTGGTTCCCACCGTGAAGCATGGAGGAGAGGTAAGATTGTGTGGGGTGCTTTGCTGGTGCTGTGATTTATTTACAATTCAAGGCACACTTAACCAGCATGGCTACCACAGCATTCTGCAGCGAAACTCCATCCCATCTGGTTTGCGCTAGTGAATATTCATTTGTTTTTCAACAGGACAATGACCCAACACACCTGCAGGCTGTGTAAGGGCTATTTGACCAAGAAAGAGAGTATAGAGTGCTGCATCAGATGACCTGGCCTCCACAATCACCTGACCTCAACCCAGTTAGATGGTTTGGGATGAGTTGGACCGCAGAGTGAAGAAAAGCAGTCAAGAAATGCTGAGCATATTTGAAACTCCTTCAAGACTGTTGGAAAAGCATTCCAGGTGAAGCTGGTTGAGAGAATGCCGCCAAGAGTGTGCAAAGCTTTCATCAAGGAAAAGGGTGGCTACTTTGAAGAATATAAAATCTAAAATATATTTTAATTTGTTTAACACCTTTTTGGTTACTACATGACTCCATATGTGTTATTTCATAGTTTTGATGTCTTCACTATTATTATACAATGTAGGAAATAGTACAAAGAAGAAAAACCCTTGAAATGAGTAGGTGTTCTAAAAAACATTGGCCAAGTGGAAACAAGGCTGTTTTGGTCTCATTTGCAAAGATGAATAACTTTACAGATATTTCTGATAAACAATGACATTCAAATAAAACCCAGCCTTGAAACCAAATGTAGCATGACAATTTGTATGTCATTTCATTGGAAAAGACACCGCATTCACATGGATTTGCATGGAATGGGCAGTTAGAATTTGTCACTGCAAGTCCATATATGTCACACTGCCTAAAAAAGATGACTTACTGACATAAATGTGGTGCAACATCTGGGTAAGTTGTGCCGTTATCTTTCGCTCAAAAAAAGTGGATTTCTACTGGTGTGGGCATTTTTAGGATTAGCTCACGAAAGCTTGAACATTGGAATGTTGTCTCCAACAGCATTGTGCCCCTCCTGAAGGACTGAAAATAAAAGAACAACCCTGGAATGAGTAGGGGTTCTAAACGTTAACAGAGTAGCCCGCCTTGCCGCCCTTAGACTTAAACCAAGTCGTATAAAAACAGGGGAGGACTTCACTTTACCAGGTAACTAAATTACACACAATTAATAATACACGACATGAATAACCAACACTCAGGTACTSTGAGTATATCCAACATTATCGRAATRCAATAACTACAATACAATACAAAACCCCTTTTAGTTTACATAACTAACACCGAAACAATTCAAATATTCCTGTGTACATTGACGTTTTACACAGAACTTGACGAAGTCACGTTCCCTATAATCACTGCATCTAACTGGTGGCCCTCCGGCTAATACGCACAGTGGAGGTGAACCAGGAAGTGTATGTGTTTGTTTATGCAAATACTTTGGCTGTAAACTTCCACAAAATAATAAATGTGTCTGCGTGATTCTGTAACTGTGGTTAATCAATAGTTTGAGTAGGATGTAACAATGTTGACAAACTATGACTAACAAACCTAGCATGGTTCATGTAAAATCTAGCAACATTAACACAAGCAAACAGCATGGAGCAAGTTAACCCAAGAGACGGAGAGAGAGGAAATACAGTAAATCCCCAACCGTGGCTTTGTACCTGTTCAAACAACACCCTCAAGGGGGCAGTGTTCACACTTTCAGTTTGTTTACCAACTCATAGAAGTAAAAGAAGAACAAAATGGAGTTGGCCTCAATGGCGCTGCCCGTGCTCTCACAGACCCCTTAATGGGGCCAGTAAAATGATGCAATGTCTATCTAAGTCTCTGTTTCAAACACATGCATTAGAATGCAGCCCAGCAGGAAATGCTGTGGGAATCAGATTGGTGACCACAGTTGAAGTTGGCAAGCCAGCGTGGTTTGTAGAGCTTGCGATGAGGATGTTTATAGTCACACTCATTCGTTGGTCAATACCCTCAAAGACTGAGCCTCACATTTCAACAATGGAGCAAATGACATCACATCCCATGACATTTAGGGGCGGCAGGTAGCCTAGTGGTTAGAGCGTTGGGCCAGTAACCGAAAGGTTGCACGATTGAATCCCTGATTCCCTGTTCTGCCCCTGAACAAGACGATTCACCGGCTGTTCCTAACCTCCTGGTGTGTCCTCTGGTCTCATCCAACTGGGATCTCTCTGATTGGACTACTCTAACAAACCCCAGTGAATAATGAATAAGCACTAAGAAAATCCATAGCAGGTGATGCACCATTAAATAGGGAACAGAAACTTGAGAGCTTACCATTGAGGCCTTCTCAATTGAAGAGAACAAGCTGTGTGAAAACCAGGCTTAGAGGTCAGAACGTAAGGGAGACAAATCAGTTGAACTGAGACATGTCAAAACATTTTAAGTTTAATTACACACATCTATGTCGCTGCTTACACTAGCTTTATTCATTACCACATTTCAGAATGTGCAGACATTTCTGTCATTTGAAGCCTAAATATTATTATGAGACATTCCTTTGAAAGTCACACTTTTCCTGTTCTCCATGCTGTGACCCCTTGCATCGGAGGCTTTATTACCATAGAGATCATCTTGAGCATTCTGAAGTAATTTTCCTGTTCCTCCTCTGTGACCAGCTCCTAGTAAGATTATGAAGCATTCCTGAAAGTCATTCTCCCCTGTTCTCCTCTGTGACCAAGCTCTAATCAGATGTCATGGCTTTCTGAAGTCATTCTCGCTGCTTCCTCCTCTGTGACAGCTTTAGTACAGATTCATGAGATTCCTGAAAGTCATTTTTCACTGTCCTCCTCCTGTGACCGAGCTTAATAAGATCTCATGATTCAGCACTTCTGAAAGTCATTTCTCCTGTTCTCTCCTAAGACTTCAGCTCTAGTACAGACTTCATGCAGCATTTTTCTGAAAGTCATTCCCTCTCTGTTCCTCCTCTGTGACCAGCTCTATACAGATTCATGAGCATTCTGAAAGTCATTCTCCATGTTCCTCGTCTGTGTGACCAAGCTCTAGTCAGAATTCATTGAGTATTCTGAAAGTCATTACTCTCTACTGTTCCTGGCCTCTGACCGACAGCATATACTACGTACAAGTTCTTGAGCATTACAGGTTTCGGAGTGGTCATCCATCTTTCAGTAATCATACATACTGTAGACTAATGCAAGCTTAGTACATGAATTCATGTAGCATTCTAGAAAAAGTCATTCTCATTGGCTGGTTCTACCTCCTGTGATTTATCGGGAGCTCTAGTCACAGACTGATTCAAATAGTTCCTTAATGGGAATGCCATAGCTAGGTGATCTGAAACGTCATTTTTCCTGTTCCTCCTCTGTGACTGAGCTTTAGTAACAGATTCTGAAACACATTCTAAGAAAGTCATTATTCCTGTTGCTCTCCTAGTGTTGTTAACTTTAGCATACATAGTAACGAACGATTCAATGAGCTAGTCCTGACTTATGTTTTTCTAGCTACCTGCTTCCTCTCCTGTGACCCTACTCTAGTACAGGATTCATCGAGCATTCCTGAAAGTCATTCCTCCTCGTTCTTCTTTCTCCTCTGTGACCCAGCTCCTAGTACCAGATCCTGAGCTATTCTGAACAGTTATTCTCCACCACTGTTCCTCCTCTGGTGACCAGTCTTAGTAAACACGATTCAGCGAGCATTCTGAAGCATCTCTTCTCCTCTTTCTCCTCTGTGACAGTTCTAGTAAGGATTCAATGAGCATCTTTCTGACAAAAGTCATTCCTCCCTGTTTCTCCTCCTCTGTGACCACGCTCTCTTATGTACAGATTTCATGAGCATCCTTTCATGAAAGTCATGTTCATCTCTTGTTCTCCTCTGTGACTTAGCCTCTTAGTAAAGTTTCAAGGGGCGAGCAGCGCGTGACATGAGAGAGACTCTGGGAAGGTTGGAAGCAGCGGAGTGTGTGACGAGGAGCAGGGGTGACATGATAGAGAACTGGCCGTGTATGAAACCACACGGGCACTGCGAGTGTTCTGGATTGCAAGGAGTTTTTGATGGCACAAGCAGGGAGCCCACCGACATGCCGAGTTCAGTATTTCAGACGGGAGATGAAGTGTCCTGGCATTTAGGACCTGCGGGACCGCTTCCAGTGTGCACGGCGTACTCTACGGGGTTGTTGTGAGACAGGGGCGTGGCACACACTAAGCTGAAACGTTACATACAATACTACTTTTTCCCCAAGCACACACTACAGCTAGGCGAGACCCGGGCAGCGCTTTTGGTAGCCCCTGCCCGTCGCTCGAAGCGCCTAGCCGACCACGAGCATATTCGTTAGCTAGATTAAGATGTCCGACCCACTGGCCGCTATTGTACATTAGAGGAGCGGTTGCGCTGATGCTGCTCAGCTTAGCTTAGCAATCACTCACTGGAGTGGTTGTAGCGACTTGATTGGCTAAGCCTCAGCAGGTTTGCACAAGTGATGTTAGAGTGGTACTTTAGATGTACTTCATGGGTAGCTGCACAAGTGGCTTGACCATCACATGGTAATGTTTGATAGGGCACATTCACAAAGAAATGGTTCATGTCAAGGGCGCTATGGCACCACGATTCACGCAACTTTCTGCTCGGACTACTGACTGAGGATTTGTATTGTGTGTTTGTTCCTAGGTAGAGAGAGAGTGAACTATGTAATTAGACTATGACGGAGTGTACACTGTGGATTTGTCACCACCGATAGCTATCTGAAGATGCATAATGGTTGAATGTATATCCCTAACACGACTAGTATTATGTTCGCTGGTTGCAGCACGCAGCCGTACTCACAGCTCTATCTGAAGTTGATGTGTAGCTTGATTATGTGGTTTGTTATCGCTCGCACGATGAAGTGTTATCTAAGGTCGCACGACTAATGACTATCCTGAATATACCAGTTGATAGGTGCCCTACCGAGGTAAGAATATACTGCTAAAGATATGTTGCTCACTGGATTGACTCTACATCGTGGCGCATGGATACTGGTATGTCGCACGGATCGCACACGTGAAGCCATAGATTGCTCTCCACGGTTAGACGTCTGTCTCTCAAGTGTAAAGATGAGGGAAGTGTACTAAGACGCCTTCGACTGAGACACAACAACCTTAGTATAGTGTCAATAGCAGCTGAGACATGTTCGTAGGTCTGAATAGCGTAGAGGATTATGTATGAGGTTGGTCCCCAATGGCGTAGTGAGTGCGAAAATGCTGGTTAGTTACTGGTGGTTGTCGACGTTTACTAAGGAATCATGCTAACCTTGTGGTATGTAGGATTAATGTGGGTTGCACTCACGCGCAGCTACAGCGTGATCTTGAAAGATGAATGTAACTGACCTGTGATAGTGTTGTACCCATTAGCTAATCTGTAGATGAATGTACTGACTATACAATGATATGTGGTTGTCACCTAGCTATCTGAAGATAGAATGTACTGACTATACTGTGATATGTGGTTGTCCTCACCCTAGCTATCTGAAGATGAATGTACTGACTGTGACTGTGAAATGTGGTTGTCCACCTAGCTATCTGAGATGAATGTACTGACTATGACTGTGATATGTGGTTGTTCTTACCTAGCTATCTGAAGATCGATGCAAGTCAACTGTAAGTCTTCTAGATAAAGCGTCTGCTAAATGAGTGAAACAATAAAAACGTACACCAAAGCTAGATAAAGTGCACCTTTAGTGTACATGGGATATGCTAGTGACGTTATCTATTTGCAATTATCTTTCAGTGTCACTACAAGTACACCCCGAAAGTGCATAGAGAACATCAAATATAATCTGACAGTAAAGTTTAAGGTGGGTAGATAAGGTGGTATTACAAACACTTGTAGGTGGGTCAGCATATCACTACTTAGTACACTTAGTTGACATGAAATAGTACTATAACATCACTTTAATTCAACTTCAATTTATTTAATACAGATTTAGTTTCTCCAAAATAACACCATTTACATACACACATAGTACATGCATTGTATTACATAAAATATAGACAAATACATACCCCAGAAGCAAGAAGATTCCAACAATGAGAAGGAGAACAAACGGCTTTACATTTGAACTGAAATGCATTGTTCCTCCAATAGTGTCAGCAAATATTTAGTTTTATCCTACACTAGAAGCAATATCCAGTCAAATGAAGATCTCTCCAATGAAACCAGTGGATCTCTTCAAGCACGCCTAGTCAAATTAGGAGGAGCAGCCTCCATGGACATATAACACATCACACACACGGTAACCCCCCGCCAAACCAGAAGTAACTGAAAATAGAATCCTTTACCAACCAACTAACAGCTGTACATGTAGTGTCCATCCAAATAAGACAGTAGAGTCAAATAAGGTCAAATAGGACACAATATAGGTCAAATAGCTAGTCAAATGAGAGAGGAGGAGCCTCAGCCTTTGATCTGTACCTCCATGGACTATACACACATCACCATGGTAACCCAAACCAGAAGTACCTGAAAATACAGTCCTTTACCAACCAACCCTAACCAGCTGTACATGTAGTGTCCATCCAAATAAGGAAGTAGTCAATAAGGTCAAATATGACCAAATAAGGTCAAATAAGGCTTCAGATTTAGTATTAATTAGGATTCCTAATTAGCTACTCTTCTTGGGGAGCTAACAGGAAACATCACAACACAATACATAACATACATAATATACATACATATACATGGCACTACATTTACATTAAAATGTAGTCATATAGCAGACGCTCCCATTGATTGGTCACAAGTATAATATTAAATAACTATTTCACCAGTAAGTAAATCCTTGGTGAGAACTTATGACCCAGTTAAAGTTTTTTTTTTGTTCAGTTAAAACTGGTTCTTCTGGTTTTAAGTCAGATGTCAAGTTTACATTCTGTCCTTTGTTTGCAAATGCAGTTTCTCTATCTAGTCAGCCTCCTTTAACCCAGTCTACAGGGCTCTTAAAGGGGCAGACACCATTTAACATGAACATCCCTCTAACTTCTCAAGACAAAACCATTTGGACATTTGTTCAACAGCAGTAATAATAATGATAATATTTTAAGGATGCACACACCAGTCAGAGTGATACAGAGTGAGCTTCTGGCTGCACTGATGAACTCCCATTTGTCACTGAGTCATCATGACTTCAGTACTACAGATGCATCAGGTAAATTAAGTGCTATTTGCATGTTTATTAACCTTTATTTAACCAGGCTAGTCAGTTAAGAACTAATTCTTATTTACAATGGCGGCCTAGGAACAGCTGTGAATCGTCTTGTTCAGGGGCAGAACAGGGAATCTGGGATTCAATCGAGACCTTTCGGTTACTGGCCCAACGCTCTAACCACTAGGCTACCTGCCGCCCCTAAATGTCATGGGATGTGATGTCATTGGCTCCATTGTTGAAATGTGAGGCTCAGTCTTTGAGGTATTGACCAACGAATGAGTGTGACTATAAACATCCTCATCCGAAGCTCTACAAACCACGCTGGCTTGCCAACTTCAACTGTGGTCACCAATCTGATTCCCACCAAGGCATTTCCTGCAGGACTGCTTTTAATGCATGTGTTTTGAAACAGAGACTAGATAGACATTGCATCATTTTACTGGCCCCATTAAGGGGTCTGTGAGAGGGCAGCGCCATTGAGGCCAACTCCATTTTGTTTTCTTTTAATTCTATGAGTTGGTAAACAAACTGAAAGGGTGCCCCCTGGAGGGTGTTGTTTGAACAGGTACAATCCCCACGGTTGGGGATTTACTGTATTTCCTCTCTCTCCGTCTCTTGGGTTAACTTGTCCATGCTTTGTTGCTTGTGTTAAGTTGCTAGATTTTACATGATCCATGCTAGCTTTGTTAGTTATGTTTGTCACATTGTTTAACTATCTCCAAACAATATTGAAAACAGTTACAGAATCACGCAGACATATTTATTATTTTGTGGAAGTTTACAGCCAAAGTACTTGCATAAACAAACACATACAGTGTTTTAGATTCCGTCTCTCACAGTTGAAGTGTACCTATGATACAAATTACAGACTTCTACATGCTTTGTAAGTAGGAAAACCTGCAAAATCGGCAGTGTATCAAATACTTGTTCTCCCCACTGTACACTTCCTGGTTCACCTCAACTGTGCATATTAGCCGGAGGGCCACCAGTTAGATACAATGATTATAGAACTTCGTCAAGTTCTGTGTACGCCAATGTACACAGGAATATTTGAATTGTTTTGGTGTTAGTTATGTAAACTAAAAGGGGTTTTGTATTGTATTGTAGTTATTGTATTTCAATAATGTTGGATATACTCACAGTGCCTGAGTGTTGGTTATTCATGTCGTGTATTATTAATTGTGTGTAATTTAGTTACTTGGTAAAGTGAAGTCCTCCCCTGTTTTTATACGACTTGGTTTAGTCCTAAGGGCGGCAAGGCGGGCTACTCTGTTAACGTTTTAGAACCCCTACTCATTCCAGGGTTGTTTCTTTATTTTCAGTCCCTTCAGGAGGGGCACAATGCTGGTTGAGACAACATCTCCAATGTTCAAGCTTTCGTGAGCTAATCCTTAAAATGCCCACACACAGTAGAAATCCACTTTTTTTTGAGCGGAAAGATAACGGCCACAACTTACCCATGATGTTGCACCACGATTTATGTCAGTAAGTCATCTTTTTTAGGCAGTGTGACATATATGGACTTGCAGTGACAAATTCTAACTGCCATTCCATGCAAATCCATGTGAATGCGGTGTCTTTTCCAATGAATAGACATACAAATTGTCATGCTACATTTGGTTTCAAGGCTGGGTTTTTATTTGAATGTCATTGTTTATCAGAAATATCTGTAAAGTTATTCATTCTTGCAAATGAGCCAAAACAGCCTTGTTTCCACTGCCAATGTTTTAGAACACCTACTCATTCAAGGGTTTTCTTTCTTTGTACTTTTCCTACATTGTATAATATTAGTGAAGACATCAAAACTATGAAATAACACATATGGAGTATGTAGTAACCAAAAAGGTGTTAAACAATTAAAATAATTTTAAGATTTATATTCTTCAAGTAGCCACCCTTTTCCTTGATGAAAGCTTTGCACACTCTTGGCGGCATTTTCAACTTCACCGCATTTCCCTGGTGCTTTTGCCAAACAGTTTGAAGGAGTTTCTCAAATATGCTCAGCATTTTCTTGACCTGCTTTTCTTCACTCTGCGGTCCAACTCATCCAAACCATCAACTGGGTTGAGGGTCAGGTGATTGTGGAGGCCAGGTCATCTGATGCAGCACTCTATCACTCTCTTTCTTGGTCAAATAGCCCTTACACAGCCTGCGGTGTGTTGGGTCATTGTCCTGTTGAAAAACAAATGATAATCTCACTAACTACGCAAACCAGATGGGATGGCGTTTCGCTGCAGAATGCTGTGGTAGCCATGCTGGTTAAGTGTGCCTTGAATTTAAATAAATCACAGGCACCAGCAAAGCACCCCACAACATCTTACCTCCTCCTCCATGCTTCACGGTGGGAACCACACATGCAGAAATCATCCGTTCATCTACTCTGCATCCCACAAAGACACGGCAGTTGGATCACAAAATCTCACATTTGGACTCATCAGACCAAAGGACAGATTTTCCACGGCGTCTAATGTCCATTGCTCATGTTTCTGGCCCATCAAGTTTGTCTATTTATTGGTGTCCTTTAGTACTGGTTTCTTTGCAGCAAATCGACCATGAAGGCCAGATTCAGTCTCCTCTGAACAGTTGAAGTTGAGATGTGTCTGTTACTTGAACTCTCTGAAGCATTTATTTGGCCTGCAATTTCTGAGGCTGGTAACTCTAATGATCTTATTATCCTCTGCAGCAGAGGTAACTCTGGGTCTTCCATTCCTGTGGCGGTCCTCATGAGAGACAGTTTCATCATAGCGCTTGATGTTTTTTTGCGACTGCACTTTCAAGGTTCTTGACATTTTCCGTATTGACTGACCTTCATGTCTTAAGTAATGATGGACTGTTGTTTCTCTTTGCTTATTTGAGTTGTTCTTGCCATAATATGGACTTGGTCATTTACCAAATAGGGCTATCTTCTGTATACCACCCCTACCTGTGTCACAACACAACTGATTGGCTCAAACACATTAAGAAGGAAATACATTCCACAAATTAACCTTAAAGAAAGCACACCTCAATCCAGGTGACTACCTCATGAAGCTGGTTGAAGAAGTCCAGAGTGTGCAAAGCTGTCATCAAGGCAAGGTGGTGGCTATTGAAGAATCTCAAATATAAATATGTCTTCACCATTATTCTACAATGTAGGAAAAAAACGAGTCTATTCGGTCTGAAGTCATCAGGAGGCAAGTAGGGTCACGATATAACGGGGTCGCGCTCGATGTTGTTCTGGCGTACCATCTACTGGTAGGTGGTATTATGTAGTAGGGAAGAGATGGTACTATGATTGAGCCAGAGATCTGGGATTACAGAAGGAGTGCATGCACATCATATAGTCTCTTGTTGAAGATCACTGGATATCGGGGTGGGGGGTACTTTGGATCAACACTGACGACATTGAGATCGATATAGGGTATTACTCGGCTGCGCAGTGTGTGGAAGCATTCATTGTGGGCATTATAACTCGCCACACGATTTGGAGTATATATATATACACATTGTCACTCACATATCCGTGGAGTCGTCTTCTCTCTTCGAAACAGCCATCAATGCATGCGTTGGCACCAGCGACAGTCTCAGAGAGAGAGTGATGGGAGCGTAGCTCTGTTCAGTGACACGAGAGGATGTCGATAGATGCGGAGTACACTAACTATTACGACGTAAGGGGTGGACTTGTTATGGGCGGCGCTGTTGGGTTCTTGAGGCAGTCGAAATCGTTGCTCGCTCACTCAGTTTTATATATCGTGGGTTTGCGGAGATGTGAGTCATACACGGCACACACAGGACGAGGTGCAAGCACCCCCCGTTGTTGAGCTGCAGTGGCTTACACATTGAGTATTCAGATGTTCCAGGACACACCACGTGTATAGTACTCTCAGTCCTAAGGCGCACCGCGGACGCCAGACCATGATTATCGTATGGATCGTAGTGTTATGCCACTGTGCCAGCACTCATGTAGTGTAGCTCACGCAGCGGCTCACTCTTCAGCGTGTTCTGATGATTATAGCATAAAAGGAATGAATACCATAGTGCTCTCCATACACTACAGTGTAGTTTTGTGTGTGGGTCTTGTCTCAGAGGTAGACCATGCGCAGTACG
Organism: Salvelinus sp. IW2-2015; assembly: GCF_002910315.2. NCBI lineage: Eukaryota > Metazoa > Chordata > Actinopteri > Salmoniformes > Salmonidae > Salvelinus > Salvelinus sp. IW2-2015. Next base: position 81,085 of record NW_019944498.1, on the reverse strand, counting down.
CACCGAATGTCGCGCATGTCGTAGTAGAACGCCGATGCTTATGCACATTCTCCATTAATGTGTCGATCACACTCGGTAGTCAGGGAAACGGTGCTAGGTGTGCTTTCTTTAAGGTGTCTTCATGAGTCTCGCCACTCCACGCTGAGTTGCTATCGTAGTGGTATTGTTGAGGCTTGAGCTAGGCGTATGTGGATGGTGGGGCTGAAGTTCCTGATGTATGATAGGAGCGCACGCGCGGATCAGAGATAGCCTATTTGGAAATGACACAAGTCATATTATGCAAAAAACTCAAATAAGCAAAGGAGAACAACAGTCCATCATTACTTAAGAACATGAAGGTCGTCAATACGGAAAATGTCAAGAACCTTGAAAGTGCAGTCGCAAAAAAACATCAAGCGCTATGATGAAACTGGCTTCATGAGGACCGCCACGGAAGGAGACCCAGAGTTACCTCTGCTGCAGAGGATAATAAGATCATTAGAGTACCAAGCCTCAGAAATTGCAGCCAAATAAATGCTTCAGAGAGTTCAAGTAACAGACACATCTCAACTTCAACTGTTCAGAGGAGATGGAATCTGGCCTTCATGGTCGAATTTCTGCAAAGAAACCATACTAAAGGACACCAATAAGAAAGACACTTGATGGGCCAAGAACACATGAGCAATGGGACATTAGACCGTTGGAAATCTGTCCTTTGGTCTGATGAGTCAAATGTGAGATTTTTGGATCCAACGCCGTGTCTTTGTGAGATGCAGAGTAGATGAACGGATGATTCTCTGCATGTGTGGTTCCCACCGTGAAGCATGGAGGAGGAGGTAAGATGTTGGGGGTGCTTTGCTGGTGCCTGTGATTTATTTACAATTCAAGGCACACTTACCAGCATGGCTACCACAGCATTCTGCAGCGAACCCATCCCATCTGGTTTGCGCTTAGTGAGTTATCATTTGTTTTTCAACAGGACATGACCCAAACAACCTGCAGGCTGTGTAAGGGCTATTTGACCAAGAAAGAGAGTGATAGAGTGCTGCATCAGATGACCTGGCCTCCACAATCACCTGACCTCAACCAGTTGAGATGGTTTGGGATGAGTTGGACCGCAGAGTGAAGGAAAAGCAGTCAAGAAATGCTGAGCATATTTGAGAACTCCTTCAAGACTGTTGGAAAAGCATTCCAGGTGAAGCTGGTTGAGAGAATGCCGCCAAGAGTGTGCAAGCTTTCATCAAGGAAAAGGGTGGCTACTTTGAGAATATAAAATTCAAATATTTTTAATTTGTTTACACTTTTTGGTTACTACATGACTCCATATGGGTTATTTCATAGTTTTGATGTTCATTCTATTATTAACAATGTAGAATTAGTACAAAGAAAAAACCCTTGAATGAGTAGGTGTTCTAAAAACATTTGGCCAAGTGGAAACAAGGCTGTTTTGGCTCATTCTTGCAAAGATGAATAACTTTACAGATATTTTGATAAACAATGACATTCAAATAAAACCCAGCCTTGAAACAAATGTAGCATGACAATATTTGTATGTCATATCATTGGAAAAGACACCGCATTCACATGGATTTGCATGGAATGGGCAGTTAGAATTTGTCACTGCAAGTCCATATATGTCACACTGCTAAAAAGATGACTTACTGACATAAATTGTGGTGCACATCAGGGTAAGTTGTGGCCGTTATCTTTCGCTCAAAAAAAGTGGATTTCTACTGGTGTGGGCATTTTTAAGGATTAGCTACGAAAGCTTGAACATTGGAGATGTTGTCTCCAACAGCATCGTGCCCCTCCTGAAAGATCTGAAAATAAAGAAAACCCTTGTGAGTAGGGGTTTAAAACGTTAACAGAGTAGCCCGCCTTGCGCCTTAGGACTAAACCAAGTCGTATAAAACAGGGGAGGACTTCACTTTACAGTAACTAAATTACACACAATTAATAATACACGAATGAATAACCAACACTCAGACTGTGAGTATATCCACATATGATACAATAACTACAATACAATACAAAACCCCTTTTAGTTTACATAACTACACCAAACAATTCAATATTCCTGTGTACATTGACGTTTTTACACAGAACTTGACGAAGTTCTTAATCATGTATCTAAACTGGTGGCCCTCGGCTAATACGCACAGTGAGTACAGAAGTGTACTAGAGTTTTGATACACGGATTGGTTAAAAACTGTGAGTCTGTAATTGTTCTATACCTCCGGAAACGGAATCTAAAAATGTATGTGTTTGTTTATGCAATATACTTTGGCTGAAACTTCCACAAATAATAAAATTGTCTGCGTGATTCTGTAACGTGGTTAATCAATAGTTTGAGTAGGATGTAACAATGTTGACAAACTATAACTAAAACTTAGCATGGTCATGTAAAATCTAGCAAACTTTAACACAAGCAAACAGCATGGAGCAAGTTAACCCAAGAGACGGAGAGAGAGGAAATACAGTAAATCCCCAACCGTGGTTGTGTACCTGTTCAAACAACACTCACAGGGGGCACACCCTTTCAGTTTGTTTACCAACTCATAGAAGTAAAGAAGAACAAATGGAGTTGGCCTCAATGGCGCTGCCGTGCTCTCACAGACCCTTAATGGGCCAGTAAAATGATGCAATGTCTATCTAGTCTCTGTTTCAAACACATGCATTAGAATGCAGCCGCAGGAAATGCTGTGGGAATCAGATTGGTGACCACGTTGAAGTTGGCAAGCCAGCGTGGTTTGTAGAGCTTGCGATGAGGATGTTTATAGTCACACTCATTCGTTGGTCAATACCCTAAAGACTGAGCCTCACATTTCAACAATGGACAATGACATCACATCCATGACATTTAGGGGCGGCAGGTAGCCTAGTGGTTAGAGCGTTGGGCCAGTAACCGAAAGGTTGCCCGATTGAATCCCGATTCCTGTTCTGGCCCCTGAACAAGACGATTCACGGCTGTTCTTAGGCGCCATTGTAAATAAGAATTAGTTCTTAACTGA
>NW_019944498.1:59471-78070 GCF_002910315.2 Salvelinus sp. IW2-2015 | reverse complement strand
TACCGCCATTGTAAATAAGAATTAGTTCTTAACTGACTAGCCTGGTTAAATAAAGGTTATATAACATGCAAATAGCACTTAATTTACCTGATGCATCTGTAGTACTGAAGTCATGATGACTCAGTGACACAATGAGAGTTCATCAGTGCAGCCAGAAGGCTCACTCTGTATCATCTGACTGGTGTGTGCACCTTAAATTATTATTATTTACTGCTGTTGAACAAATGTCCAAAGTGTTAGTCTTTGAGAAGTTAGGAGGGATGTTCATGTTAAATGGGTCTCGCCCCTTTAAGCACCCTGAGACTGGGTAAGGGAGAGCTTACTAGATAGAGAAACTGCATTTGCAAACAAAGGACAATGTAAACTTGACATCTGACGTAAAACCAGAAGAACCAGTTAACTGACAACTTTAACTGGTCATAAGTTCTCACCAAGGATTTACTACTGGTGAAAGAGTTATTTAATATTATACTTGTGACCAATCAATGTGAGCGTCTGCTAAATGACTACATTGTAATGTAAATGTAGTGCCATGTATATGTATGTATATTATGTATGTTATGTATTTGTTGTGTTGTTTCCTGTTAGCTCCCAGAGAAGAGTAGCTAATCAGGAATCCTAATTAATACTAAATCTGAGCCTTATTTGACCTTATTTGGTCATATTTGACCTTATTTGAGTCTACTGTCTTATTTGGATGGACACTACATGTACAACTGGTTAGGGTTGGTTGGTAAAGGATTCTATTTTCAGGTTACTTCTTGTTTGGGTGTGGGTTACCGTGGTGATGTGTGTATAAGTCCATGGAGGTACAGATCAAAGGGCTGTGGCTCCTCCTCCTCATTTGACTAGGCGTGCTGAAGAGATCCACTGGTTTCATTGGAGAGATCTTCATTTGATTGGAAATTGCTTCTAGTGTAGGATAAACTAAATATTTGCTGACACTATTGGAGGAACAATGCGTTTCAGTTCAAATGTAAAGCGTGTTGTTCTCCTTCTCATTGTTGGAATTTTGCTTCTGGGGTATGTATATTCTATATTTTATGTTAATTTGCTACTCTGCATGTACTATGTGTGTATGTAAATGGTGTTATTTTGGAGAAAACTAAATCTGTATTAAATAAATAGAAGTTGAATTAAAGTGATGTTATAGTACTATTTCATGTCAACTAATGTACTAAGTAAAGTATACTGACCCACCTACAAGTGTTTGTAATACCCACCTTATCTACCCACCTTAAACTATTGTAAGATTTATATTTGAGTGTTCTCTATACACATTCGGTGTACTTGTAGTGACACTGAAAGATAATTGCAAATATAACGTCACTAGCATATCCCATGTACACTAAAGGTGCACTTTATTGAAATTTATCTCCAGATAGCTAGGTGGACAACCACATATCACAGTCATAGTCAGTACATTCATCTTCAGATAGCTAGGTGGGACAACCACATGTCATAGTCAGTAGATCATTCTCCAGATAGCTAGGTGGACAACCACATATCACAGTCATAGTCAGACATTCATCTCCAGATAGCTAGTGGACAACCACATATCTCAGTCATAGTCAGTACATTCATCTCCAGATAGCTTGGTGAGACAACCACATATCACAGTCATAGTCAGTACATTCATCTCAGATAGCTAAGGTGGACAACCACATATCACAGTCATAGTCAGTACATTCATCTTCAGATAGCTAGGTGGGACAACCAATATCACAGTCATAGTCAGTACATTCATCTTCAGATAGCTAGGTGGGACAACCACATATCACAGTCATAGTCAGTACATTCATCTTCAGATAGCTAGGTGGGACAACCACATGTCATAGTCAGTATCATCTCCAGATAGCTAGGTGGGACAACCACATATCAAGTCATAGTCAGTACATTCATCTCAGATAGCTAAGTGGGACAACCACATATCACAGTCATAGTCAGTACATTCATCTTCAGATAGCTAGGTGGGACAACCACATATCACAATCATAGTCAGTACATTCATCTCCAGATAGCTAGGTGGACAACCAATATATCTCAGCATAGAAAGAACATTGTTTCTTCAATAACGTAGCTGTTTGAAGAGGGAGGGTTTCAGATGTTTTCAGAAGATGGCAGGACTCTGTTGTCTAGCTTCAGGGGAAGATGGTTCCCGCCATTGGGTGACAGGACAGAGAAGAGTTTGAACTGGGCTGAGAGGAGGACCAAGAGACCAAGGTGGCAGAACGGAGTGCTCAGGTTGAAATGTGTAGGTTTTGATCAGAACCTGAAGTAGGAGGGCATTTCCTCTTCTTACTGTAGGTAAACACCACGTCTTGTAGTGGAGCTTCAACTGGAAGCCAGTGAGTGTGTGGAGGACGGAATGACATGAGAGAACTTGGGAAGGTGAAGCCAGTGGAGGTGTGGAGGAGCGGGTGACATGAGAGAACTTGGGAAGTTGGAAGCCCAGTGGAGTGTGTGAGAGCGGGGTGACATGAGAAACTTGGGAAGGTTGGAAGCCAGTGGAGTGTGTGGAGGAGCGGGGTGACATGAGAGAACTTGGGAATGTTTGAAAACCACGCGGGCTGCAGTGTTCTGGATTGCAAGGGTTTGATGGCACAAGCGGGGAGCCCAGCCGACAGCGAGTTATAGTATCCAGACGGGATAACAATGCCTGGATTAGGACCTGCACCGCTTCCAGTGTGAGGGCTCGTACTCTTACGGTTCTTAGAGCAGGGCGGCCCAGACTTTAGTTACATACGATCTGCTTTTTTCCACACTCTTCCTAATGCGGTGTACCCCTCCCTCCTCCCCCCGCCAATATTAAATAAAATGTCACCCTATTGACTGTATGGTTTGCACTGCATTGCTGTCAGCTAGCTTAGCATTGGTCTGTTAGTAGCTATGATTGCTAGCCTCAAGCAGGTTGTTATGGTGTAAGATGGCACAGTGATGCCATATGTTGGTAAATGTTCATGACTGCAAACTCATGTATTTTATACCGGGGTGCTTGAGATACCCGAGAGTATGTATGTACAGAACAAGGCTGGTTACCGCACATGAATGTCTCGTTCTCGTCATTCAACATACAAACACAGGTGTCCAGTGATCATCTGTTAGAGTGGACTGCATATTTTGACTTGATCAGTTCTGAAAGTGTTGACTCACAAAGCTAGTTAGATCCAAAAAAATGCTGTCAAGTACATGGTAACTTTCTCATGTTTGGATATTTCCCTCCACAAGGTTCCAAAAGTGTTCCCCCTGATGCCCTCGATTTGATTTGGAGTCGCTTTGCAGTGTCAAATTTTCACTCTCGACGGCTGATTGTTTCCTAATGAAAAATGTGCTATTTTTTGTTCAATTTCATCAACATCAACTTCCAACACCAAACGGAAAGAACATAAAATGATGCTAGCCTGGTTAAATAAAGGTTATATAACATGCAAATAGCACTTAATTTACCTGATGCATCTGTAGTACTGAAGTCATGATGACTCAGTGACACAATGAGAGTTCATCAGTGCAGCCAGAAGGCTCACTCTGTATCACTCTGACTGGTGTGTGCATCCTTAAATTATTATCATTATTATTACTGCTGTTGAACAAATGTCCAAATGGTTTTGTCTTTGAGAAGTTAGGAGGGATGTTCATGTTAAATGGGTGTCTGCCCCTTTAAGAGCCCCTGAGACTGGGTTAAGGGAGAGCTGACTAGATAGAGAAACTGCATTTGCAAAAGAAGGACAGAATGTAAACTTGACATCTGACTTAAAACCAGAAGAACCAGTTTTAACTGACAACAAAAAAAACTTTAACTGGGTCATAAGTTCTCACCAAGGATTTACTTACTGGTGAAATAGTTATTTAATATTATACTTGTGACCAATCAATGGGAGCGTCTGCTATATGACTACATTTTAATGTAAATGTAGTGCCATGTATATGTATGTATATTATGTATGTTATGTATTTGTTGTGATGTTTCCTGTTAGCTCCCCAAGAAGAGTAGCTAATTAGGAATCCTAATTAATACTAAATCTGAAGCCTTATTTGACCTTATTTGGTCATATTTGACCTTATTTGACTACTTCCTTATTTGGATGGACACTACATGTACAGCTGGTTAGGGTTGGTTGGTAAAGGACTGTATTTTCAGGTTACTTCTGGTTTGGGTTACCATGGTGATGTGTGTATAAGTCCATGGAGGTACAGATCAAAGGGCTGAGGCTCCTCCTCCTCATTTGACTAGGCTTATTTGACCTTATTTGGTCCTATTTGACCTTATTTGACTCTACTGTCTTATTTGGATGGACACTACATGTACAGCTGGTTAGGGTTGGTTGGTAAAGGATTCTATTTTCAGGTTACTTCTGGTTTGGGCGGGGGGTTACCGTGGTGATGTGTGTATATGTCCATGGAGGCTGCTCCTCCTAATTTGACTAGGCGTGCTGAAGAGATCCACTGGTTTCATTGGAGAGATCTTCATTTGACTGGATATTGCTTCTAGTGTAGGATAAACTAAATATTTGCTGACACTATTGGAGGAACAATGCATTTCAGTTCAAATGTAAAGCYGTTTGTTCTCCTTCTCATTGTTGGAATCTTCTTGCTTCTGGGGTATGTATTTGTCTATATTTTATGTAATTACAATGCATGTACTATGTGTGTATGTAAATGGTGTTATTTTGGAGAAACTAAATCTGTATTAAATAAATTGAAGTTGAATTAAAGTGATGTTATAGTACTATTTCATGTCAACTAAGTGTACTAAGTAGAGTATGCTGACCCACCTACAAGTGTTTGTAATACCCACCTTATCTACCCACCTTAAACTGTACTTGTCAGATTATATTTGAGTGTTCTCTATGCACTTTCGGTGTACTTGTAGTGACACTGAAAGATAATTGCAAATAGTAACGTCACTAGCATATCCCATGTACACTAAAGGTGCACTTTATCTAGCTTTGGTGTACGTTTTTTTATTACCACAACATGTGCTGCTTACACTGCTTTTCATCCACATCAGATGTGCAAGCTTGTCTTTGAAGCCTAATTTATTAATGAAGCATTCTGAAAGGCATTTTCCTGTTCCTCCTCTGTGACCAGCTCTAATACAAGATTCATGGAGCATTCTGAAAGTAATTTTCCTGTTCCTCCTCTGTGACCAGCTCTAGTACGATTCATTGGCATTCTGGAAAGGTTCATTCTCCTGTTCCTCCTCTGTGACCAGCTTAATACAGATTCATGAGCATTCTGGAAAGTCATTCTCCTGTTTCCTCTCTGTGGACCACTCTAGTACCAGATTCATGAGCATTCTGGAAAGTCATTTTCCCTAGTTTCCTCCTCTGTGACCAGCTTAATCACAGATTCAATGAGACATTCCTGATAGTCATTTTCCTGGTCCTCCTCTGTGCACTCGACATCAAGCATTCAATCCATTCCGCCTCTGTCAGCTCTAAACGATTCATGAGCATTCTGAAGTCATTCTCCCTGTTCCTCCCTCTGTTGACCAGCTCTAGTACAGATTCATGAGCATTCTGAAAGTCATTCTCCCTGTTCTCCTCTGTGACCAGCTCTAGGTACAGATTCATGAGGCATTCTGAAGTCATTTCCTGTTCCTCCTTCTGTGACCAGCTCTAGTTACAGATTCATGAGCATTCTGAAAGTCATTTTCTGTTCCTCCTCTGGTGACCAGCTCTAGTACAGATTCATGAGCAATTCTGAAAGTCATTTTGCTGTTCCTCCTCTGTGACTCAGCTCTAGTAACAGATTCATGAGCATTCTGAAAGTCATTTTCCTGTTTCCTCCTCTGTGAACAGCTCTAGTACAAGATTATGACATTTCTGAAAGTCATTCTCCTGTTCCTCCTCTGTGACCAGCCTAGTACAGATTCATGAGGCATTCTGAAGTCATTCTCCTGTTCCTCCTCTGTGACCAGCTCTAGTACAATGTCCTGAGCATCTGAAAGTCATTCTCCTGTTCCTTCTCTGTGACCAGCTCTAGTACCAGATTCATGAGCATTCTGAAAGTCATTCTCCTGGTCCTCCTCTGTGACCAGCTCTAGTACAGATTCATGAAGCATCTGAAAGTCATTCTCCTGTTCCTCCTCTGTGACCAGCTCAGTACAGATTCATGAGCATCTGAAAGCTCATTCTCCTGTTCCCTTCCTCTGTGACTAGCTCTAGTACAGATTCAGGAGGGGCAGGGTGACATTGAGAGAACTTGGAAGGTTGGAAGCCAAGCGGGTTGTGGAGGAGCGGGGGTGACATGAGAGAAACTTGGGAATGTTGAATGAAAACCACACGGGCTGCAGTGTTCTGGATTGCAAGAGTTGATGGCACCAAGCAGGGAGCCCAGCCGACAGCGAGTACAGTAGTCCAGGACGGGAGCATGACAAGTCCTGGCTTAGGACCTGCGCCGCTCCAAGTGTGAGGCGTTACTCTACGGGTGTTGTAGAGCAGGGCGGGCCCAGACTTTAGTTTACATACAATATACTTTTCCACACTCTTCCTAAGCGTTGTACCCCTCCCTCCTCCCCCCGGCCAATATTAAAAAAATGTCACCCTATTGACTGTATGGTTTGCCACTGGCATGCGTCAGCTAGCTTAGCATGGTCTGGGTTGTAGCTAGTGATTGCTAGCCTCAAGCAGGTTGGTCCAGGTGATCATCTGTTAGAGTGGACTTGATATCTTCATGTCTGAAAGTGCTGAACTCACAAAAGCTAGTTAGATCCAAAATTGCTGTCAAGTACATGGCAACTTTTTCTCATTGACTTTCTCTGACTAGACTGGATATGTTGTTGTCCCACCAGCTATCTGGGAGATGAAGTACTGACTATGACTCATGATATGTGGTTTTGTCCCAACCTAGCCTATCTGAAAGATGAATGTACTGGACTATGATAGGTGTGTCCCACCTAGCTATTGAAAGATGAATGTACGACTTATATGTGGTTGTCCCACCTAAGCTATCTGAAGATGAAGTGTACTGACTATGACTATGCACGTTGTCCCACCTAGCTATCTGAAGATGAAATTACTGACTATGATATGTGGTTGTCCCCCACCTAGCTATCTGAAGATGAATGTACGACTATGACTATGACGTTGTGCCCACCTAGCTATCTGAAGATGAATGTACCCTGACATGACTAGGACTTGTCCCACCTAGCTATCTGAAGGATGACTGTACTGACTATGAATGTGATATGTGGTTGTCCCACCTAGCTATCTGGAGATGAATGTACTGACTATGATATGTGGTTGTCCCTCCTAGCATCTGAAGATTGAATGTACTGACTGTTGATATGTGTGTCCCACCAGCTATCTGAAGATGAATGTACTGACTGTGATGTGGTTCCCACCTAGCTATCTGCTGATGAATGTACTGACCTATTACAATGATATGGGTTGTCTCACCTAGCTATCTTGAAGATGAATGTTACTGACTATGACTGTGGATATGTGGTTGGTCTCACCTAGCCTATCTGAAGATGAATGTACTGACTGTGACTGTGACATGTGCGTTGTCCCACCTAGCTTATCTGAAGATGGAATGTAGCGACTATGACTGTGATATGTGGTTGTCTCACCTAGCTATCTGAAGATGAATGCAATAACTGTAAGTCTCTCTAGATAAGAGCGTCTGCTAAATGAGTGAAACATAAAAAACGCNTAGTTGAAGGCATTGGGAAGAAAATTTGTCCTTGCTTAAATCAAAACGTCAGGTCCAAGTTAAACTGCTATGATGGCGCTCCTGTTACAGCTCTGACCTAACAAGGTGAGTGTTTCAGCCACTTAGTTGAAGCTTTTGAGTTCTCATCTTCCCCTGGATTTTTCAGCCTTTATTTTCAGATTGTGTAGTGCCCTGGTAGATGCAACCAGAATGGTTAAAAAATCAGATCCTAAGAGAACTGGAGCTTCAGATTCCGTTCACTTCTGCATCTGTTTTGCCGTTCTCTAAAGAGTCTGATACTGGCTTGTGTAAAATTGGTATGTGGTATGGGGTTTAGTTCGCATTCTCTGTCCTTTACATGAAGTTACCCTACAATGTGGTCTAAGTAGAGGGTGATGTAAGAGTTGGGGGGTTAGACCCAGCTTGCCAGTAGAGGGAGTCCACATGATTTTGGGAATGACTTGCAGGTAGTAAGGTGTGGGCAGATTGGCAAACTAAACATTGTAGCAACTTCAGAGTCACCTCGCAAGGGATCTCCGGATCAAAATTTGTGTGTCTCCTGAGATATTTCCAGTCTGTGGCGGTTACCTCGCCGCAGCCTTCTCGTAAGGAATTGAGAGTAAGCCAGAAAGTCTTGAGTTGGCAGTCAAACTCCAGACAAGAACAGTTGACTAGTTCGTAGGATTCATTGATGACTGAGCAAAGCCGATACTACTTTAAGGCTGATCTGTTTGATAAAGTGGTTCTTGATTCAGGGTGAGGAAATAGTGCTCAGTTGTTTATTGTCTTCTTGAATGGGCTGTTGGTCCAGGATGGGTTCCCACAGTATGAATCAGGGTTTAGGAAGAACCAGTCCTTTCAAATAGTTTGTACCTATAGTTTTGGCCGAAAGAAAGTGTTGTTCAAACTTCACATGTGATGGGCAGGTCATATGGGTGTTCGTAAACTTATGATCGCATACTTCGTTATTTTTTTCTGCCACGTTTAAAGCGGGATGTAAGCTCATTTTTCATTAAACTTGGATATCGTGTAGCGCAGCAAGCACAGCCAAAATCAGGTTGTAAAGCCTGCCACGTTGGTATCGCATACCAGCCGTAGGGCACCTTTTGAGCAAATCGTTATTTCGATTGTGTTGGGCCATTACCAAGGTCCAAGTAGCGTCATAGCTACTTATTAACTGTTATGTGTCAAGCAACAGATTCGGCAGCTTTTTTCTCCTTGCGTACATAACTCAAAATCAGTAGTTAAAGCGTTAACGTCAGTCAATTTATTTCAACAATTTGGGATTCCAAACCATGCCAGTCAGATCAAGGGTCTAACTTTACTCCCATTTATTGCTCAGGTTCTCGAAACCAGCTTTAAAAATCAAACACACAAGTCTACTGCGTTCCATGCCCAGAGCCAGGGAGCTTTGGAACGTTTTCATCAACATTAAAACTTTGGCTTCGTGCAATCTGGTACAGAACTGTCTGCAGTTATTTGGGAGGAAGGGGTTACTTGGGCTGTTTACATAGCTTGCTTTCGTGAATGTGGCAGGAAAGCACAGGGTTTAGCCCAAAATGACTTAGGGTTTTGGTATAAGGGTGCGTGGACCTAGCAGGTTGCAGGATGGTTGTTTGCCCTGAGGAACCACTCGGAATCTATTGACTATGTATGGTTTTTAGGTTGAAGTTTGTATAGGGCTGGTGAATAGCGAAAGAGAAACTAAAATGTTCTCAACGGAAAATGAAACTGAAAATATGACGGTACAGGCTGAGCTGCGTGAGTTTAGTCCGCGGTGCCATGCGTGTACTTGCTCTTCTGCCTCTTGTAAGTTCACTTTTCCAAGGCAAAATAACTGTGGTCCTTTCACTGTGTTGCGTAAAGTGTCAGATTTGAACTAACTTATTGAAACCCTAGTCATAGGAAGTCTCTAAATTATGCCATGTGAACTTGTTAAAATTTATCCTTCGTGATCCTACGCACAGTTGAAGGCACTCCAGCGGTGAAAGGTCAGCGTTAACTGCTGCCCAGTCACTGCATCTTATGGCTTTTAATTTGGGTGGAGGGTGGGAGAAGAGGCAGGGAAAGTAAAGTTTTCGGCATGAGGTCTTACAAGGTCGGTTGCAAAAAACTCCCAGACTTTGCAAAACTTGGGGTTTTGGTAACATTAGCTTGAGAAACGTGATGAATTTGGTTAGCTCTTATTAGAAACTACCCTGTGTTTGTTTTCTGACCTCCATCACCTAATATCATTGCTGATGCTCTGTCTTCGTTGTTCTTTAACTAGTTGTACTTTTCCTCTGTTGACCCTACCCTGTTTGTGCCCTCTTTTCTCTTAAATTGCTCCCAGGTACCAGGGCTGCCGAGTTTGAGGGGGTCGGACAGTCGGCTTGGGGGACACGGGGCTACCTGCCTAGGGAGCCGGGATTATTTATTTTTTGTTTGTTTTTGGGGAATTTGAATTATTTTGAATTGTTTGGAGGAAGTTGGGTTGAGGGTGGGACCTCATTTTAGGAAGGGGAGTGTCACGGCTCCTCCCTGCAGTGCAGGGGGCGGTTCCTCCTGCAGGCAGAGGAGGGTCGTGCCGTGCGTTGGAGCCACCTGGGCTAGGGTATAAAACTGTCACTAATCACTTCTCTCGTCTCTCTCTCTCTCTCCTCCAGGTAATGCATCATGATTTGTTTTGTTCTTCCTTTGGTAGTTTTGGCATAGTTTTCACTCAGTCATGTTTCTACAACACACCATATTCAGCTATCCATGCACTTTACATACACCTTACATCAATGATACTTTCCAACACCTATTCCTTTTTTCTTAAGTTTAAGTGTAATAGTTTTTGTTTATAATAAAGAACACTTTTAAATTGGCCTAATACCTGTTGTTCGTCCCAATCATGTTTTGTCACAGCCTATGGAGCCGGCTTGTGACCATGGTTAATATAGACAGCATGGTTAATATAGGACACGCAGGTTAATATAACAGCTGGTATATAGACCAAGTATACATGGTTAATATGAAGTATAACATGGTTAATATAGACAGCATGGTTAATATAGACGTATACAGGTTAATATAGACGTGATACATGGTTTAATAAGACAGCATACCTGGTTAATCATAGACAGTATACATGGTTATATAGACAGTATATCATGGTTAATATCGACAGTATAGCAGGTTAATATAGACGGCATACATGGTTAATACATAAGGAATGCAGCATATGTTTATATAGCAGTATACATGGTTAATATAGACCGGTATCATGGTTATATAGGGTAACGTAAAACAGTATACATGTAGTGCACTGAGGTTAAATATAGACAGATACGATGGTTAATAAGACAGCATGGTTAATATAGACACGTATAGGGTTATAGCAGATGTTAATATAGACCAAGGTTAATAGCAACTGGTTAATATAGCACAGTATCAGAAGATTAGCATGTTTATATAGACATATACATGGTTAATATAGAAGTAATCATGGTTAATATAGACAGTATACATGGTATATAGACAGTACTGGTATATAGATAAGGTTAATATAGACAGTACAATGGTTAATATAGACAGCTATCAGGTTAATATAGACAGCATGGTTAAATAGACCTGTATATAGACAGTATACATGGTTAATATAGACAGCGATACATGGTTACTATAGCAGACATGGTTAATATAGAACAGCAATACATGGTAATATAGACAACCATGGTTATATAGAAGCATGTTAATATAGACGCATGGTTATATAATAGCAGCATGGTTAATATAGAACGCATGGTTAATATAGACAGAACATGTAAAACAAATAGAATAGAGTTAATATAGAACAGCATGGTAACATAGCAGTTACATGTAAAAGATTATAGACAGTATACATGGTTAATATAGACAGCATACATGGTAATATAGACAGCGATAACTGGTTAATATAGACAGCATGGGTTAATATAGACAGCATCCGGTTATAGAGAACAGCATAGGTTATAATAGACGATGTTAATGAACATTGGGTATAATATAGACAGCATGGTTAATATATGGACAGGCTACATGGTAATATAGACAGCATCGGTTAATATATACAGTATACATGGTTATAATATAGACAGTATACATGGTTAATTATAGACAGCACATACATGGTTAAGTATAGACAGTCCATGGTTTAATATAGACGGTAATACATGGTTAATATAGACATATCATGGTTAATATAAGACCAGCATGTATAGAGTCATGGTTAATCTAAGACAGTAATAGCATGGTTAATGAAGACAGCATAATGGTTAATCAGACAGCCTACATGGTTAAGTCATAGACGCATGGGTTAATATATGACAGCAATGGTTAATATAGACAGCATGGTTAACATAGACAGCAATGGGTTAATATAGACCAGAGTTACATATAGAGTACAGATACATGGATGTCATATAGAAGCAGTATACATGGTAATATAGACAGCATGGTAATATGACAGTGTGTTAATAAGACATAGATCATGGTTAATATAGACAGATAAACTGGTTAATAATAGACAGCAGATGGTTATATAAGACAGCTAACAATGGTTAATATAGACGCATAGCATGGTTAAGTATAGACAGTATACCATGGTTTAATATAGACAGCATAGCAGTTATGACAGATGTTATATGACAGCATACATGGTTAATATAGTAATGGTACAGATGTAATAGACAGCATACAGGTATAAAAGTAGTTTATAGACAGTATAACAATGGTTATATAACTACATGATAGACCAGATACAATGGTTTAATATAAGAATAATTCATGTATCGAGCATAGGTTAATATAGACAGCATGGTTAATTAGACAGCATACTGTGTTACTATAGGATAGTGTAATCATAGACAGTATAACATGGTTAAATAAAGCAGTTAAACGACAGTATACATGGTTAATATATAAGCATACATGGTTAATAACATATGACCGCATGGTTATAGAATAATAACGCCATGGTTTATATAGACAGCCATGGTGTAATATAGACAGCAACATGGTTAATATAGACAACGTAGATGGTTAATATAGACATGCGATACATGGTTAATAATAGACAGTATACATGGTTACTATCAGACCAGCATGTTTATCAGTCATGGTTAATGATAGACAGTATACATGGTTAACATAGACAGCATACGGTTAATATAGACAGATACATGGTTAATTAGACAGCTGTTTATAGACATAGAGTTAATATAGACAGCATACATGTAATGGTACATGTAATATAGACAGCATAAGGTTAATTATAGACCAGATACATACATGGTTTAAATATAGACAGTATACAGGTTAATATAGACAGTATGGTTTAATATAGACAGCATACATGGTTAATATAGACAGCATGGTTAATATAGACAGTATACATGGTTAATATAGACAGCTATGGTTAATATAGACAGCATGTTTAATATAGAAGTATACATGGTTAATATAGACCAGTATATCATGGTAATATAGAAGTATACATGGTTATATATAGACAGCATACATGGTTAATATAGACATAGCAATGGTTAAAATAGACAGTATAATCATGGTATAATAGACAGATGGTTTAATATAGACAGTATAGATGGTTAATATAGACAGTAATAACATGGGTAATATCAGACAGCATGGTTAATATAGACAGCATACCATGGTTAATATAGACAGCATGGGTTAATATAGACAGCATACATGGTTAATATAGACAGCATGGTTAATAATAGACAGCATACATGGTATAAACTAGACAGAGCATGGTTAATATTAGACAGCAACACATGTTAATAATAGACAGCATGGTTAATATGACGCATACATGGTTAATATAGACAGTCAATGGTTAATTATAGACAGCATACATGGTTAATATAGACAGCATACATGGTAATCATAGACAGTATACATGGTTAATATAGACAGCATGGTTAATATAGACAGCATAACATGTTAATATAAGACAGCATGGTTTAATATAGACGCATGGTTAATATAGACAGTATTAGATTGGTTAATATAGACAGCATACATGGTTAATATAGACAGTAATACATGGTTATATAGAAGCAAATGGTTAATATAGCAGCATACATGGTTAATATAGAACAGTATACATGGTAATATAGACAGTATAGATGGTAATTAGACAGCATACATGGTTAATATAGACAGTATACATGGTTAATATATGACAGCATGGTTAATATAGACAGCATGGTTATATAAGATAGTATGTATGGTTATTAGCCCGACAGCCATGGTTAATATAGACACCGCATGGTTACCATATAGCAACAGCATGGTTAATATAGATCAGCCATTTGGTTTAAGATAGACAGAGCATGCTTTAAATAGACAGCATACATGGTTAACCTATTAGACAGCATGGTTAATCAAGATCAGCATGGTTAATATAGACAGCATACATGGATCTAATTATTAGAAAGCAATACATGGTTCAACTATTAGACAGTATAGCATGGTTACTTATAGGACTTGCATAAGAGTTTAATCATAGTAACAGTAATTTATGATATGGTTTTATTTTAGACATTTATTAAGCCATGGTTAATAGTATGTCACTCAGCATATGCGTTTAACTATAGACAGCATACTGGTATATAGACAGCTATGAGCTATGGTGGTTTTTAATAACTGGGACATCGTTATTAATACATGGTTAATTATAGACAAGTATATCATGGTCTTCTAGTATACCGTTGACAGTATGACGATGGTTAGACTGTATCTCATCGTATTCACCGCAACGGTTAATATATGACAGGTTATTATCCATCTGAGTTAATATATGACAGGCATGGTTAATATAGAAGTATGATCATGGTGTTATACTATTAGTTACACGCATGGTACTAATATATGGATCAGCCATGGGTTAAATATAAGTAGCATGTGTTGCATCTAACAAGGTCTATATATACGGACGTAACTCCGATCCTTTCCCTCGGTGGGTGTTATTGGCTGTTATCATTATAGACGTACATCTGGATGGTTATTAATCCCAAGAAACAGGAGCATAGGTTGACATTAGTATGACTAGTAACTACCTTCCAGTGTGTATGTACTATATGACAGGTTGGATAGGGATGGTTAACTACTTACTGGACAGTATTACATGTTTGAATCATTATGGCGCTCGTCAATCCATGTGTTAATATTACTGGCACAAGCCATACACCTGGTTATATAACAGTTATATCATGGTTAATAGTAGACAGTATACATGGTTTAGTAATACGACAGTCTAGCCATGGTATATAGGACGCATCGTTAATCAGAGACGATACATGGGGTTTTAATATAACAGCATTGGTTTAATATAGACTGACAGACGTATAGCATGAGCATTATATAGACAGGTATGAGAGGTTATATAGACTATACCGATGGTTATATAGATCACGTTATACCCCATGGTTACATGGTTAATATAGACAGTATACATGGTTAATATAGACAGTATACATGGTTAATATAGACAGCATGGTTAATATAGACAGTATACATGGTTAATATTTGCCATTTAACTCTGCTAGATCACATTTAACAATAAAAGTGCAATTTTTTTATATATATAAAATGTGATTTTTATAAATAAAATATATCAAGACATGGGTGCAATAAATCATGTTTATCTTGAACAAATATAATTGAAACAAGGTTTTCATCACTATTCATGTTTATTTGAACTGAACAAATTGTAAGGACACATTTTACACACAGTATTTTATGGAAATGTATAAATGAGCCCCATTGAACACTAATTAAGGCCGGTCTACACGCCACATGAGGGACAGAGTTTTACTATGTGTGTGTGTTGCTAATGTCTTTATTGCACGTGTACTGTGTCTTCCTGTCCTCCTTTGGGTTCACACACATCGCAGTGCTTCTTCTTGTTGCTACCGGCTGCAATCTAGAATGATGAAAAAAAACACAGTTCAGGAATTTTTACTAACATCTCACTCACTCACATATATAGTTACAGCAGACCAAGGTAGGAGAGTCCAGACACACACACATGCAACACCATCACTCACACTTACTTCCTGTATTGGAGTTGTCTGTTCTGTGGGTCGGGCGGATGGGGAACCAGCATCCTCCTCCTGAATCCTCCTCACGATGGCTGCAGAAGCTGGGGTCCTTGGGATACGTTGCCTCCTCTGGATTTGAGGTCTTACCAACGACTTGCCCAGCTCCTGGAGAAAGAGCCGTCTCCTCTGGAGCTTCCCTCTGTTCCAATCTGGGTTCAACGCCATCCAGATGACAAACGCGTTGTACGCCGAGATGTCCAAGATGTTGAAGTATATCACAAGATGCCAGCGTAGGGTTCTTCTTTTGCAGATGTAGCCAGTCACCAGCTTGTCTAAATTGTCCACTCCTCCTTTTGTGGCATTGTAATCCATTAATGACTTCTGTTTTTTGATGTTCCTGGCCACAGATTCTCCCATCCCTATGCAGCGTACTCATGAGTACCACATGTTTCCCTTTCTTTGGCACGTTGTTCACTAGGGACGTGTCGGCCGTGAACATAAACTTAGAGGAATTGATAGGCCTGTTCCGTGTATTCAACAGCTGAGGTGGGAGCTCTGGCTTGTTTTTTCATACTGTTCCTACCATCGTCAGCTTCCTCTTGAGGAGCTCCTGTCCCAGCTTGTGCGAAGTAAAAAAACCAAACATCGATGCCCACCCAAAACTCACTGCCTGACCATCACACACACATACAAAACAACAGAAAACAGGTAGGAACGTGACAGACCCCCCTCAAGGTGCGAACGCCGGGCGCACCAGCACAAAGTCCAGGGAGGTCTGGGGTGGCATCTGACCACGGTGGTGGCTCAGGCTCCGGACGCTGTCCCACACCACCATAGTCACTCCCGCTTCTGTATCCCCTCCCAATGACCACCCTCAACTAAAACCACCTAAATGAAGGGGCAGCACCGGATAAGGGGCAGCACCGGGATAAAGGGGCAGCACCGGATAAGGGGCAGCACCGGGATAGGGGCGGCAGGTCCTGGCTGAGGAACTCTGGCAGGTCCTGGCTAGGGACTCTGGCAGGTCCTGGCTGAGGACTCTGGCAGGTCCTGGCTGAGGGACTCTGGCAGGTCCTGGCTGAGGACTCTGGCAGGTCCGGGCTGAGGGACTCTGGCAGGTCCGGGCTGAGGGACTCTGGCAGGTCCGGGCTGAGGGACTTCTGGCAGGTCCGGGCTGAGGGACTCTGGCAGGTCCGGGCTGACGGAAGGCTCTGGCTGATCCGGTCTGGCGGAAGGCTCTGGCTGATCCAGGATGGCGGAAGTCTGGCTGATCCGGTCTGGCGGAATGCTCTGGCTAATCGTTGGCGAAGCTCTGGCTGATCCGGTCTGGCGGAAGGCTCTGGCTGATCCGGTCTGGCGGAAGGCTCTGGCTGATCCGGTCTGGCGAAGGCTCTGGCTGATCCGGTCTGGCGGAAGGCTCTGGCTGATCCGGTCTGGCGCGGCTCTCTGATCGTCGGCGAGCTCAGCGCTCCTGTTGGACGGCTCTGCGGCTCCTGTCTGGCGGACGGCTCTGTAGGCTCATGGCAGACGGGCGGCTTTGCAGGCTCATGGCAGACGGGGGCTTTGCAGGCTCATGGCAGACGGACAGTTCAGACGGCGTAGGGCAGACGGGCAGTTCAGACGCCGCTGGGCAGAACGGGCAGTTCAGCGCCGCTGGCAGACGGCAGTTAGCGCCTGCGCAGACGGGCAGTTCAGGCGCTGGGCAGACGGCAGTTCAGGCGCCGCTGGGCAGACGGCAGTTCAGGCGCCGCTGGCAGACGGCAGACTCTGGCCGGCTGAGACGCACTGTAGGCCTGGTGCGTGGTACCGGAACTGGAGGTACCGGGCTAAGGACACGCACCTTCAGGCTAGTGCGGGGAACAACACAGGGCACACTGGACTCTCGTGGCGCACTCTAGGCTGGTGCGTGGTTACCGGAACTGGAGGTACCGGGCTGAGGGCACGCAACTCAGGGCGAGTGCGGGGAGAAGGAACAGTGCGTACAGGGCTCTGGAGACGCACAGGAGGCTTGGTGCGTGGTGCCGGAACTGGAGGCACTGGCTGGAGACACGCACCATAGGGAGAGTGCGTGGAGGAGGAACAGGGCTCTGGGAGATGCACTGGAAGCTGGTGGTGGTGTAGGCACTGTGGTACTGAGCTGGGGTGGGAGGTGGCGCCGGATATACCGGACCGTGAAGGAGGACACGTCTCTGAGCACGAGCCTCCCACCTTACCAGGTTGATGGTCCCCGTACCCTGCCAGTGCGGCGAGTGGAATAGCCCGCACTGGGCTATGCAGGCGAACCGGGGACACCACTGTAAGGCTGGTGCCAGTTACGCCGGCCCGAGGAGACGTACTGGAGACCAGATACGTTGGGCCGCTTCATGGCACTCGGCTCGATGCCCAACCTAGCCCTCCCAGTGCGGCAAGGTGGAATAGCCCGCACTGGGCTAAGCACGCCGTACTGGGACACCGTGCGTTCTTCTGCATAACACGGTGTCTGCCCGTACTCCCGCTCTCCACGGTAATCAACACCTCAGGGCGAGTACCGTGTATGCTATGCCAAACCAACATCTCTCTCTCTTCTCTCTCCCCAATATCACCAACACTCATCAAATGTCTCATAATCTCCCATCCTTTCACTTTCTCCAATCTGTCCAATAACTCCTCCACATCTCGCGCTCGTACCTCAATTTAGCCCACTGCTCCTTTGGTAAGCACGGGAACTGGCTCAAATCTCCCACTTGACCCAGCCATACTCCCCGTGTGCCACCCCCAATAATTTTTTGGGGAGCCTCTCGGGCTTCCAGCCACTCTGCCTTGCTAGCTCCGCTGCTGCTGCTGCTGCCGCCGTTGCTGTTGCCACGCTGCTTGGTCCGGGTTGGTGGGTGGTTC
>NW_019944498.1:55264-58336 GCF_002910315.2 Salvelinus sp. IW2-2015 | reverse complement strand
TAGTTATTGCATGTAGAAGTTGTAGTCACCGGTAGTCCCTGTTTCCACATCCAGGACAAAAACCCGCCATCCCTTGTCTTCTCAGGCTCCTCCATCTGGCTCCCCGTATACACTTGCAATTCCCGCCTCACTGATGAAGCACGCATCACAGGCAGCCCAGATCTTGATTCCCAATACTTTTGCAGGTTAACGGTATGTCTGCCTGATTTGGGCAGCGGCCCCTAAACGGCATAAGCTGCTCGATCAACAGTAACATTGGCGGCTTAGAGGTTGTGAAAACAGGAGAAGGCGTCTCCCACTAATAATTGTTTCCACACTGAGCTTGATTGCAGCTAGCTTGTCTCTCTGCACTGACCGATTAGCAGCTAGCTTGTCTCTCTGCACTGACCAGTGATAGCAGTAACTTGTCACCACACTTGAGTCTGATTGCAAGCCTAGCTGTGTCTCCTGTACTGACCTGAGTAGCAGCTAGCTTGTGTAACGGCTTTCTTCCAGGGGTGAAGGAGAGGACCAAAGTGCAGCGCGGTTAGTGTTCAACATGTTTAATTTGACGACAAGTGAACACTACAAACAACAAACAAAAACAACAAACCGTGAAAACCGATACAGACCTATCTGGTGCAGAACACAAACACAGAGACAGGTAACAACCACCCACAACCAACACAGTGAAACAACCTACCTAAATATGACTCTTAATTAGAGGAACGCAAAACACCTGCCTCTAATTAAGAGCCATACCAGGCAACCCTAAACCAACATAGAAACACACAACATAGAATGCCCACCCAAAACTCACGCCCTGACCATCACACACATACAAAACAACAGAAAACAGGTCAGGAACGTGACACAAAGGGTAAAGAGTGCGAGAAAAGCGGAAGACAGGCAGACAGGCACGGAGCCGGACAGGTTGTTGGTGCTATGTTGAAACAGCAGGCCCAGGGAGGAAGAAGACAGAGTGAAGGCACACAGCAAACCTTTTTGTTTAATTTTTTACTTGTTTTCACCTACACACACACTTTTCCACACTTTTATTACCCTCGGGTCCAGTGGACCTGAACACCACATATGTAATATAAACGTGTAGGGGGGTGCACAGTGTTCACTCAATGAAAATGAGGTTATTTGACATGTTCTTCACAGAAAATGAGCCAAAGCCAATGAGTCACAGGTTGAAAAGATGATTAATTGTATCATTTTTCTTTTTGTAAACATTGAAAATGGGTCCCACAAACCCAAACATCATACAAGGGTTAAACATACAACTGGACCATTAGAACCTACCCTTTAAAACTGGACCATAACTATACCATGTTTTATACCTTTAAACATACAACTACTTTTATTAAAGCTCCTTTAAGACATAGAGACAAAATGACAGTTTACATGTAATCCCACCTCACCTCCCTACCCTCCCTCCCTAAAACTGTTATGTATGTAATGGAAAATTACTCATGACAATACTGGACGTTTTTTTTCATGCTACAATGTCCTCTGATGCATAGCTCGGAAACCAAAGGTCCAAACAAAACCAATGCGTGTTTGTGTTTTGAATGAATGGCTATTTTCTCCATTTCTTATCTTAGAATGTTGATGAAAACTCAAGTAATACGTCCTATTGAAGTCATACGGAAGTCATTCTGTAACACGAGGTGAGAGTTCTACAAATCGGTGGACGAAGTTGAACGACGGATGAGTCCAGCAACAGTGTCCATGAGAACACTCCAGACAGTCGAGTAGCTTCATGATACAGTATATACTCTTGATTCAAAATACACCCACTGCCCTGGGCTTGGGTCAAACTGTAGCAGATAAACTGTGTGTGTGATGAGAAGCCCATCTCCTTGGAGCCAGAGAGAACAGTATAATAACATGATCTAATAGCAGCTGTCTCCTGAACAGAGCCTGTATTCAGCGCTTGAAATGGATTGCAATACATGTCAGTACTCATTTTTAGGTACCGGTAAATCTTTATATATATAGGTGCCGGTACTCTGCAATACTTTGAAGACAATTTTCTATAAGAGGTGGCAGGACTCAATCAGGAGAAGATCTGAGGGCTTCGTACCGGCCCAATTGCAGCAATTCTGCCCTGAGTGGGTGAAAACGCGCTTTGGGGTATGAAATTTCACTTCCTTATGTTATGAAGTACATTTTTACAAAGAATCGTTCAGTGGAGTTCTTTCTCTAACATTTCATTAACAGTAAATCCAACAAGTTGGATTTTGCAACCTAATACATCTGATAATAAGCAACAAACTCTGTTGACAGTGGTGCAGCTTTCTCGCAGCAACTTTGGGGGATTTTACAATGTTGTGGTGGTCGACTTCAAAAGTTGTTTCTGCGGGTCGCAAAAACAAAAGCTAAATGACCATGACATGAGCGGTACGCTCTGTGCTCTGTTGACCTTTCACAGGAATTCCGCATGAATACGAAAAGCATATGCTAAAATATGAAAATAGTACATGTCAAAATCGATATCTTTCTTACTTTTATATTGTTTTATGTCCGGTGGAGTCTAGAAGAAAGATGAGGAGTTCAACAGTGAGCCTGTCAGTTAAACTTCATCCTTTCACAGAATCTAGCCTCGCTGACACCATGCAGTGTAATTTTCCTGATTTTTGACCACTTTTTCTCTCTGGCCTCCATTGATTTAGTCACCCTAATTCTGGCCATCCTACAAGGGTAAAAACACCATGAGGTTTGGACCATTGGTTTTCTTAGAGGAGCATCTACACAATTAACATATTATTGTACCCATTGGTCAAAAGATGCGTTAATATGTAATGAACTACTTTTGACTAGATCCTTATATGGGCCTTGATAAAAACATACTGGAATCGGGTTCCAATTTGGATAAAGACAGGTTCTTTTTCTCAATTATTTACAGACCGTCTGGAGTGGTTCCCCCCCTGGCTAATATGCAGGAAATAGGAAATAGACCAACAGGAAATAGACCAACTAGGAAATAGACCAACAGGAAATAGACCAACAGGAAATAAACCAACAGGAAATAGACCAACAGGAAATAGACCAACTAGGAAATAGACCAACAGGAAATAGACCAAC
>NW_019944498.1:38270-54570 GCF_002910315.2 Salvelinus sp. IW2-2015 | reverse complement strand
AACATCCTTCAAAATGGCCGTCTCGTATGTAGCAATGACAACATCCTTCAAAATGGCCGTCTCGTATGTAGCAATGACAACATCCTTCAAAATGGTCGTCTCGGAGGACATGAAGAAGAGCTCTATAATATTGCACGATCCCATGAACCAGGAGCTCCAATCAGGAAAAGGTTGGCAATCTAAACAGACCAATCCTGTGTAAGTTCCTCGTCATGGTGGTGGGAAGCCCTTTTTAAAACACTGACCTGTATAATCCACACTGCTGTCGGGAAAAGACAACGAGGAACGATACAGGGAGTTACTTGTAGTATTTGACACATCGTTGGTATAAAGTAGAATAGTCACGCCAGTACTTGAATCGCATACCACCAGAGCTTTGTAAATAGTATTTAACCTCAACCACATGTCCTCTCAGTGAAGACCCCGTTCTTTGTCCCAACTTTCATTGTTTCCTGACGCCTCGGTCACGTTATTTAAGCAATTGTGTTCTAAGGCGGTGTTTCTCAACCGTTTTCTCAACAGGAACCGGCAAGCTTTGGTCCTTCCTTCCTTCCTTACATAAAAAAATCAATGACACTTAAGAAGAGTTCTCAAGTCAGTCGGTAACATCAACGTCCCAGAGACTGGTCCAAGTATTCACCGACTAGTCAGAGGTTGAGAAACACTGTTAAAGTGGATAACTACCCTTTTACAGCCAAGCTCACTGAGTCTTTTCCCTGGTCCATTTGATCATAGTCTCCAGGCTCACTGAGTCTTTTCCCTGGTCCATTTGATCATAGTCTCAGGCTCACTGAGTCTTTTCCCTGGTCCATTTGATCATAGTCTCCAGGCTCACTGAGTCTTTTCCCTGGTCTATTTGATCATAGTCTCAGGCTCACTGAGTCTTTTCCCTGGTCTATTTGATCAGAGTCTCAGGCTCACTGAGTCTTTTCCCTGGTCCATTTGATAATAGTCTCAGGCGAGCGATAGAGGAAGATGAGTTTAGCGTACATGTCTTCCTCCAGGTCCAGCTCTCCCGTCTCTCGGACCAGGAAGATGTCGGTGCACAGCTTCAGGATACGATCCACGTTGGGCAGCTCCTCGAACATGATGGTGTGGGAGACACCGCTGAAGAACTCACGGACAAACTTACCGATGACGAGCACCACGGAGGCATAAAGACCCATGATCCTGGAGGGGCAGATCCATACATACGTAGTTAATGTAGTTATGCCCATTATACACAGCGCAGTACAGACTATACGTTTTCTTATTCAACATCCATGGTTACTTGACTAACTGTATCTGTGTTGCAGTAATGAGAAAACGATCATGTTGCTCTTTTGCACCCCAGTATCTCATCATCTGCACATCTATCACTCCAGTGTTTAATTGCTAAATTGTAATTATTTCGCCACTATGGCCTATTTATTGCCTTACCTCCCAATTCTTACTTCATTTGCACACACTGTATATAGATTTTTCTATTGTGTTATTGACTGTACGTTTGTTTATTCCATGTGTAACTCTGTGTTGTGGTTTGTGTCGCACTGCTTTGCTTTATCTTAGCCAGGTCGCAGTTGCAAATGAGAACTTGTTCTCAACTGGCCTACCTGGTTAAATAAAGGTGAAATAAATAAAATAAAAATTGACTGGTACACCTGCACTACAGGGCCTGTCTGCTATGTGATGGGATGGACACAAGCTACTGCATGGTTATTGGATGACTTATAGGAGCCGATAGTTGCATGAGATCAAATGAAATACTTGTGTGATATGATATTATGCCATTCCATGCTACGCAATGTTATGTTTTTGGTCTACTCACCCGTATCCAGCCAGGAAGCCCAGACTAGGAGGGCTGACCTGGTCGCTGAAGACATAGAGCTCCAGCCCAGCGTCGTACAGGTGCTTGGGCCTACGAACGTTGATCTGTCCCGGACTAGTCTGGTTCACGATCCACCACTCCTGGACTTCCGCCGAGTCGTTATGGGAACGCTCCAACGCCAAAGTGATGCTCATGTACACCTTCTCTGAATTAATATAATGAAATAGAATATAATAAAATATAACAGAATAGAATACAATAAAATAAAATTTAATGCTCTGGAGGAGGAGCAGAATGAGAATTTTTTGTTGTTGTCCGCACAATGTGGTAAGGTACCTTTTTAGCTTCAAAATAATACGATTGACAACAAACGCAGTGACACAACACGATAACACAATAATATGATTGACAACAAACAAAAAACATTACAAACACCACGATCATGATATTCAGATATAAAGATAGACTGTCTTGTTTTTAATGTCTTGTATATTTGACAAGTGTAAAAGTGTATTGAGATGGTGGCTCAGTTGGTGTAGCATGGAGCTTGCAACACCAGGGTTGTGGGTTCGATTCCCACAGGGGGACCAGTATAAAACATGTATACACTCACTGAATGCTGGGGGGAAGGCGCTTGTCTCCCTTAAATGCAACAAAAGTCCAAATTTGAGGGGTCTCTAAATAATGCTAATTTAATCTTTCTTCTATTTACAGTGGTAAATTTGAAAATAAAAGCTTCCAAATAAAACTAACACCCCCAGCTCTCTGTCATGGTTTAAACCATTTATTTCTATATGGCACGCTGTCCATTCAGTAGAGATGAATTCGGGCCTCAGTTGAGCACCTTTATGTATCCATTTTCCTTTTGACTTCTTCATTTTCTCCATTTGTTTGCCATGCGTCCTTGATTTAAATAAAATAGCCTTTATTCCAATGCATTAGATTTAACATGTTGTTGTGTAGTTGAGCCCACGAGTGGATAACTCATGACATTCCATGCCAAGATTGACAAGATTCTGTAATTGACAGCGGCCCTGTCAAGCCTACCTAAAAGACAAACAGTCCACTCTTCCCAACATCCTGTTACGAACCGAAATGGTCGGCTGAATGTCAGGAGGCCATCTGCAGATTCATTTTACACCCTTTAAGTACCTCAAGGGGGGGTCAAATGTAGACACTTTTACGATTTACATGTGTTAAACAGAACTCGTCAACCATCCCCAGCCGCGTCCTCAGAGCATGCGCAGACCAGCTGGCTGGTGTGTTTACGGACATATTCAATCTCTCCCTATCCCAGTCTGCTGTTCCCACATGCTACATTGTTCCTGTTCCCAAGAAAGCTAAGATAACTGAACTAAATGACTATCACCCTGTAGCACTCACTTCCATCATCATGAAGTGCTTTAAAACTTCTTGCAACTATAGGGGGTGCTGTTCCGCATTAGCATATTTGTGTCTCCAAATTAAACTGCCTCGTGCTAAATTCTTGATCGTACAATATGCATATTATTGTTATTATTGGATAGAAAACACCTTCTAGTTTCTATAAAGTTTGGAATTTTGTCTTCTGAGTGGTACAGAACAATTTCTACAGCACTTTTCATGACAGGGTTCCAGATTTCAGAAATTTTTACCTCTGATCTGGGGTTGTTTATAAGGCCACAGTGAAATGCTTATGAAGAAACCGACACTGCCTACGTTCTTCCTCTGGTGTCTGTACGTCATCACGTTTTCAATGAAATCGATGGGACGTTCACAGCCATTATAAATGACAAAAAAGTACAAGAGACCCCCCTTTCTCAACGTGCGCCTCAAGCGTTGAAGGCCATCGAACCTGCCTCGTTCCAAATCGTTTTTCTAACCAGCAATATTTCTGCCGGTCATGTTTTCAGTCTATAGTTGTTAAAAACATCATAATGTAGTGAATTTGAAACGTTTTATAAGCAATTTATATCCGTTTAGTGCGATTCTGAGGAATTTATTTTCGTCACTCTGAAAGTTTGGACACGTTTTAGGGTGTCGGTCGTTGGTGGTGACATTTCGAAGGACAGAGGACATCTATCGACCCAAAAGACGTTTATAACATAGAAAAGATACATTGCCCAAGAATCTGATGGAAAACAGCTCAAAGTAAGCAATATTTAATATGTATAAATCGTGTTTCTGTCGAAATATTTTAAAACGCATATTTCGCCATTTTTTGGTATAGCTTCACTTGGCCAACCCTGTATTGAAAAGTAAGGGATTAATTTTAAAAAATAAATCAGCGGTTGCATTAAGAAACTAATTTGTCTTTCGATTTGCTGTCAACCCTGTAATTTTTTAGTCAAGTTATATTGATTAGCTGTCAATTAAAAACTAGATCACTCTGATAGATGACGTCAGAACAGATTGAGGCTTGATTACTTAGTATTTTATGTTGTAACCAGGTTTTGTATGGCTAAATAATGCACCGTTTCGAACAGAGACTGTATATGTATATTGTTAAAATGATGTTACAGGACGTGTCATCGCGAAAATCTGAGAAGGTAGTGAAAAAATTAATATATTTTGGCGTTATTACTTATACCTCTTTGGCTTGAATCGATGCTCCGGGTAACGTTTGCACCATGTGGTATGCTAACTTGGTAATCATATAGACCTAATCAATATAGACCTAATCAATATAGACCTAATCAATATAGACCTACTCAATATAGACTTAATCAATATAGACCTACTCAATATAGACCTACTCAATATAGACCTAATCAATATAGACCTAATCAATATAGACCTAATCAATATAGACCTACTCAATATAGACCTACTCAATATAGACCTAATCACTATAGACCTAATCAATATAGACCTAATCAATATAGACCTAATCAATATAGACCTAATCAATAGCTGAATGTCATTAGGAACACTTCAGGTGTTTGGTAACAGATGTCTATTTCCATTCATCAAATGGCGCGAGTACACATGCAGTTTGGATGCTGGAATTCACACTGTGTTTAAATGCTGCTTTACCTTTATACAGTTGTTCTATGGGCTTGGCCTCGGAGTCACTAGGGGCTCGGAGGTACCGCGGGAAGATATGTTTTATCACCCTGGTAACAGAAGAATACAACAGGCTGTTTGTTACTAACAACAGTTATCACATAGATAAATATTTCAGATTAGTTTATAAAGCTAGAATACTTACGACATCCATTTTTGGATTTATAAATAAATGATATACACTGAGTACACAACACATTAAGAACACCCTCTCTTTCCATGACATAAGACTGACCAGGTGAATCCAGGTGAAAGCTATGATCCCTTATTGATGTCACCTGTTAAATCCACTTCAATCAGGTAGGTGAAGGGGAGGAGACAGACAGGTTAAAGAAGGATTTCTAAGCCTTGAGACAATAGAGACATGGATTGTGTACGTGTGCCATTCAGACGGTGAATGGGCAAGACAAATGATCTAAGTGCCTTTGAGCAGGGTAGGTTCCTGTGTGTATCAAGGATGGTCCACCACCCAAAGGACATCCAGTCAACTTGACACAACTGTGGGAAGCATTGGAGTCAACATGGGCCAGCATCCCTGTGGAATGGCTTTCGACACATTGTAGAGTCTGAGGTAAAAGAGAAGTGGTGGTAGCAGTAGGGCTACTGTCTTCACCTGCCACTGTCCCCCCTGTATTCAACTACACTCCCCTGTCACTGTTCCCCCTGTATTCAACTACACTCCCCTGTCACTGTCCCCCCTGTATTCAACTACACTCCCCTGTCACTGTTCCCCCTGTATTCAACTACACTCCTGTACTAGTCCCACCTTGTAATCAAATACACTCCTGTCAATGTCCACATGTTATATCAACTACAACCCTCATCCTGTAATGTTCATACTGTATTCAATACAAACTCCTGCCATGCCCTGTAATATCAAATAACTCCCCGTAGCAATGTCACTGGTAATATTCATCAACTCCCTTATGTCCCCGCTGTATTCAAACTACATCCCATTACTGTTCCACCTGTAATTCAACTACACTCCTGTAACATGATACCATGTAATATACAATACACTCACTGCAAGTCCCCCTGTATTTCAACTACAATACCTGTCACTGTTCCAGCTGTCAACAGCACTATAGTTATGTCCCCTGTATTACAAACTAAATAACCCCTGTCATAGTTACCTTGTAATTCACTATCACTCCTGTCACTTAGTTACACCTGTAGTTACTACAACTCTGCACATCAGTCCCCGTGTAATTCATTCAACTACACTCCCTTGTCACATAAGATTCCCCCTGTTATCAACTACACTCCTTGATCACTGTTATCCCTGTATATCCACTACACTCCCTGTCACTGTTCCCTGTATCATTCTACCACTCCACTGTCACCGTCCCCTGTGTTCACTGACATCCACACTGTTCAATGTCCCCCTATATGTCAACTACATCCTGTCCATGTTCCATTGTTTCAACTACACTCCCTGTATGATTTCGACCTGGTTATTCAATACACTCTCCTGTACTGTTACCAGACATGTAATTACAACTACACTCCTAACTGATCATGTTCACTGTGTAATTCACTAAAAGTACCCATAGCCAAATGTACTGATAAATTCAACTACACTCCACCCCGTCATGTCCACCTGTATTATAACTAACACTCGCCATAGATACTGTAACTGTAATTCAACTACACTCCTTGTATGTATCCCTGTATTCAACTACACTCACCCTGTACTGTTCACCACCTGTATTACAATTACACTCCACGTACTGTCACTGTTCGCTGTTAACTAAACACTCTCCCCTGTCACTGTCACCCTGTATTAAACTACATACTGCATGATATCCACCTGTTTAAACAGTCAACTCCACTGTGAACTGTTCTGACCTAGGTATTATCCCCTTACACTCCCCTGTCACATTGTTAGCCCGGCTGTGATTCAGCTTAATCCTTGATCCTGGGTTACCACCTTGTAAAATCAACTAACACCCCTGTCAACTCGGTTCGATGTACTTCTAAACACTACCTTATGTTCACCTGGTTTCACTAACTCCCTGGTCAACTAGTTCCTCCCTGTAAAATACTCATCATGTCCACTGGTTTATGTATTCAACTAAAAATGCCTGTCACTGTCCAACAATGTATTCCTCATCACCTGTACTGTTCGCCATGTAATTTCCCTCCTCCCTAGTAATGTTTCCCACCACACCTGTCTTTCAACCGCTGCCTCCCTGTCATGTTCGCCAGTGGTATCAATTTATACTACACTGTATGGTTCGCCTGTTCAAAACTACACTCCTGTCACGTTCTGTATTCACTACCTCCTGTACTCGGTTCCTGGTATTCAACTACATCCCTGTCACTGTTCCCCTGTATTCAACTACTCCTCGTCAGTGTCCCCCTGTATTCAGCACTAGACACTCCCTGTCCATGTTCCTGATTCCTGTGAATTCAACTAACACTCACTGTCTGTTCCCATGCTACTTCAACTAACTCACTGCCAATGTTCCCTCTGTATTAACACACTCCCTGTCTCTTGAAAGCGGATCACTTGGTTCCCTGTAATTAAAATAACTACAATCCTGCATGTTCCACTGTAGTTCAACTTACATCCTCTGTTGGTGTCCGCATTGTTTCGAACTACACTGCACTTAACTGTTCCACCTGTATTACTAATTCCTGGTTGTTCCACCCTGTAGTTCAACTTACACTGCCTATGTTCCCAAATGTGATTAACTCACAATCCTGTCATGTTCTCCATGTATTCAACTACACTCCTGTTTACTGTTCCCTGTCATTCAAATACCTCCCCTGTACTGTGTAGCTGTAATTCAACATACAACTCCCCCTGACTGGGTTGTATTCAAACTACACTTCCTGCTAGTTCACTCACTGTTTAACTACATTCTGTCATAAGTTATACGGTATGTATTACTACACTGCCTGTTCTGTAAATTCACTACATCCCCCTGATCACTGTTTATCCCTTGTTCAACTACCTCCGCTGTCCCTGTATTTCCCTGTATTCAACGTCAGCTAAACTCCTGCCATGTTCCCATGTATTCACTAACATCCCTGTACTGGGTTCCCTGTATTTCACTACTCCCCTGATCACTGTTTCCCCTCGTCTTAAGGTGGTGAACTACATCTGTCCTGTCCCACCTGTAATATGCAACTACAATCCTGTCATGTTCCCTGTTTCACTGAACTCCCCTGCAACTGTTCTGTATATACACCACTCCAGTGTCATGTTCCACCTGTATTACCACTCCATGTCTGTTCCACATCAAACTGTATTCACAACTACACACTCCACTGCCAATGTATCAAAACCTGTATTCAATGTACAATACCCATCAACATGTTTCACCTAAGTAATTCCAATACAACTCCTGTCACTCAGTCCTGATATTCAACTAACCTCCCATGTCCTGATTCCACCCTGTATACACAAACTACACACTCCCTGTCAACTGTTTTCACCTGTATTCATAAATCCAATAGCTCCATGTTCGTTCACGCTGTTATACGACCTAACCCTGTCACTGTTTCCTCATGTAAATTCAACCTACACTCTTGTTCCATATTGTTCGCTGTATTCAATAACTCCCCTGTCACTGTCCAAAGAACAAACTGTTATTAAAAACTAACACCTCCCCCTGACTAACGTTTATCAATGGATCACTAACCCTCCTCCATGATCCTGTTCCAGCTGTAATTCTAACTACACCCTCCTGTCAATGCTTACCAACTGTCTTCAAACTAACATACAATTTCACAATAAAATGGTATGCAAACAACACAAAAAAATACTCACCAAACAGCGGCGATCCAGCCCCAGCCCGAGGCCCGCTACACTCGTCCGCCCGGCCCAGAATATAGACTATGATGTGACAGTAGAAGGTGAGTCGACGGTGATAAAGAAGTATTTGCTGCGGTTCACCTGTTATTCCTAACTGCCTGTTTCCCGCTGTATTAAATCACTCCCTGTACTGTTCCCTGTCTCAACTACATCCTGTCACTGTTTACCCTGGTATTTCCTACATTCCTGTGATGTTTGTATTACTAACCATCTGTCCCTCGTTCCCTGTAATTCAAACTTAACATCCCCCTTGACTGGGTTCCTGGTCTCAAACTACACTCCCTGGACTGTTGCCTTGTAAATTCTAACATCCCTTGCACTGTTCCTGTTTCATAACTCCCCTGTACTGTTCTGTATTCAACTCATCCCTGGTCTGTTTCCCCCTGTCATTCAACTAATCCCTGTCTGTTCCTGTTTCACCTCACTCTGTAACTGTTCCCTGTATTCAACCTAATCCTGTCACTGGTTTCCTTGTTATTCAACTCACTTTCTGTCATGTTCCTGTATTCAATTACATCCCTGTCTGTTCGCGCGACGTGATGACGGGAGTGAGGGGATGTAGTTTCAATTGAATAGGGGGATTACTAACACTCCGTGAGCGTGGGTAGTAGCTTGTTTCGACATGGTGGGGAGCGATGACAGCGGAGTGTAGGTTATAAGGGGGAGTGAGGGGAGTGTGTTGTACAGGGGGAGACAGTGCGGGGAGCTGATAGTTGAATACAGGGGACGAACAGGTAGTGCAGGGAGTGATAGTTTGACTACTGGGAACAGTGAGGGGAGTGTAGTTGATACAGAGGGACCGTGACAGGGGAGTCTGTAGTTGAATAAGGGGGAACAGTGAACCATGGTTGATGGATCGATGTCTAGTTTCACTGCTAGTCTGTATTTCGACACCGCAGTGGTGTGGTTGTGTCCGTGATCAGGGGCAAGTGGAGGGAGTGTAGTTGAAATAACAGAGGGGAAGTGGCTGGATGTTGGGCAAGTGTATAGTACATCCGTCAGGGGTGGGTTGATCAGGGGGAGTTGTCGCGTGAAGGGGGAGTTTGTATACCGGGCGAAAGTGGCGGAGTGGGTTGAATAACACAGGGCGTAGTGGAGTGTAGTGAATACAGGGAAAGTGACAGGGGAGTTTGTTGAATAGGGGGGAACAGTGGTCAGGGGAGTGTTGATACAGCGGGAACAGTGGCGGGGATGTGTTTAATAAGGGGGAAAGTGACAGGGGAAGTGTAGTTGAAATAGGGGAAGTGAAGGGAAGTGTAGTTGACTGATGACGGGGGCACTAGTAGTTGGCAGGGTCCTCCACACGAGTGATGTAGTTACTCCTATTCACCTTAGCTCTCTGCACTTTGATATGCCTAGGGCTGTTGGATAGTCACAGTTGGTCATCGTGGAGTGTCTTGGACAAACTACACTTCCTGTCAGCG
Organism: Salvelinus sp. IW2-2015; assembly: GCF_002910315.2. Taxonomy (NCBI): domain Eukaryota; kingdom Metazoa; phylum Chordata; class Actinopteri; order Salmoniformes; family Salmonidae; genus Salvelinus; species Salvelinus sp. IW2-2015. The sequence continues at coordinate 44,471 of NW_019944498.1, read as the reverse complement.
GTGGTATATTACAGTGACAGGGGATGTAGGCATATTGATTAGGGGGAAACAGTGACAGGGAGTGTAGTTGAAATACAGGGGGAAGTGACAGCGGCGAGTGTAGTTGAATTACAGGCGGGAATGTGACAGGGGAGACCCTCGTAGGTTATAGAATTATAGAGGGGACACTACAATGGCACAGTGGGCAGTCGGGCCATAGTTGTTGAATGTCGGGGGGTGATACAGTGATGGCCCGGAGTGTGGAGGTTGAATATCAGGATGCCGAGACCAGGTTTGCCGGGGCAGTTGTCGTGTTGGGAAATCTTTACGGGGGGACAGATGCGTCCCTAGCCGTAGGTCATGGTGAATAAGGTGGTGAGTCACAGTGACACTGGTAGTGAGTTGTAAGTCTTAGACATATAGGGGTGCACAATGCCTAGAAAGGGGACGTGTCCGTCTGTAATTACAAGGGGGAAACACGTAAATCCCATGGATGGCTGTGTATATGTGAAGGAAGCAGGCTGTTGACTTCTTTTAAACATTGTTACAATTTTGAAAGGTGGTTACATTTATTCAGGCCATCCTTGCTTATTTACATTATAGAGAGCTGAGTCTATTTGTTTTCAACTTCGATTCGATCTATAAATTAAAATAGTTTGATATGGTATATTTTTAATTTATTTATGAATTAATTGACAAATAATAGAAAGTCACTCACACTCTGTCTCGCTGGGTCCGTTGAGCAGTAGGGCTCGCTCATTTGGTTGCATCATCCAGGAAGTCACTTCTCCATGCAAACTCAGCTTCGCTCCCAGAAGTGCAGGTTACTGTGGAAATGGACGCAGATATTTCAACATCTCAACAGTTTGTGAGATTATAAGAAAAAGGTAATATGAAATTTATGTGATGTAAAATGAAATCTGTATTTGAGAAATAAGATTCTCTGTATCTCTACTCTACTACTGTCGTTACCGTATAGAACAGACTAGTTTGATGGGGAACTGTTCTTACCGTGGATAGACCAAGTACAGTTGAGGGAACTGTTCTTACCGTAGGATAGACAAGCTACAGTGATGGGGAACTGTTCTTACCGTGGATAGACCAAAGCTACAGAGTGAGGGGGACTGTTCTTACCGTTGGATAGACCAAGCTACAGTGATGGGGAATGTTCTTACCGTTGGATAGACCAAGCTACAGTGATGGGGAACTGTTCTTACCGTGGATAGACCAAGCTACAGTGATGGGGAACTGTTCTTTACCGTAGGATAGACCAGCTACAGTGATGGGGGAACTGTTCTTACCGTAGGATAGCAAGCTAAAGTTGAGGGGACTGTTCTTACCGTTGATAGACCAAGCTAAGTGATGGGGAACTGTTCTTACGTTGGATAGACCAAGATACAGTGATGGGGGACATGTTCTACGTAGGATAGACCAAGCTACAGTGATGGGGGAACTGTTCTTACCGTTGATAAACCAAGCTACAGTGATGGGAAACTGTTCTTACGTTGGATAGACAAGATACGTGTGGGGATGTATTACTGTGGATAGACCAAGCTACAGTGATGGGGAACTGTCCTTACGTTGGATAGACCAAGCTAGCATGGATGGGGAACTGTTTTACCGTTGGATAGACCAAGCTCAGTGATGGGAGAACTGTTTTTACTGCTGGATAGACCAAGCTACAGTGATGGGGGACTGTTTACTTACGTTGGATAACCAAGCTACAGTGATGGGGAACTGTTTCTTTACCGTTGGATAGACCAAGATACAGTGATGGGGAACTGCTTCTTATGCTGGAAGAGCCAAGCTATCAGTGATGGGGAACTGTCCTTAACCGTTGGATAGACCAAGTACAGTGATGGGGAATGTTCTTACGTTGGATAGACCAAGCTACAGTGATGGGGGAACTGTTTCTTTACTGCTGGGATAGACCAAGCTACAGTGATGGGGAACTGTTCTTACCGTTGGATAGACCAAGCTACAGTGATGGGGAACTGTTCCTTGGAGCTGAGCATCTCCATGATGTTCGTTCTACTGGGAGGACTGATGGTCCACAGACTGTTAGAGCTGCCCTCCAACTCAGCTATGGTCAGGTCCTCTGGCATGTAGTACTCCAACCACTGCATCGCTTCCTGTTTCGGGGGAGGACAGGAGGGATGAGAATATTGTCCCTCTGTTACTAAGGAGATTTGTCCTATGCTTGGCTACCAACCCAGTGAGACAAACACACACATAAGTAGTCGCATAAATTACTTGTAACCGTGTACTTACAGGATAGGACTGGTATGACCTCATAAAGGTGCCATGGATGTCATGTTTGGAGACTTCTCTGAGCTGGTTCTGCTGAGCACTCATAGTGAAGATCGGCTGGAAGACATAACGTAGAGATATAATCTACAGAACAAAACTGTCTGACTGACTGACCCCGATCAACTGATGGACCCGTCAGTAGTGGAGCCTTAGTTCTGAGCTGCTACAGTACCTGGAACCCGGCCAGGGTGATGGAGAAGGAGACGTCCAGGGGTCTGTTGACCACCCCCACCACAGACTTGATCAGAGACATGAAGAGTAGAGGGAACCAGATGATACAGATCAGAAGCATGACGATCATCCCTCCCATCCCATACTTCACCACCGGCTTCTTCGCTTGGCCCCGCGGCTGGGGGTATCTCTGGAGGGGGAGGGGGGAGAGGAGGACTATAGTTATGGACTGAGGATACCACTGGAGAGGAGAGGAGGTCTATAGTTATGGACTGAGGGTACCACTGGAGAGAGAGGAGGTCTATAGTTATGGACTGAGGGTACCACTGGAGAGGAGGTCTATAGTTATGGACTGAGGGTACCTCCTGAACTTATTTAGGCTTGCCATAACAAAGGGGTTGAATACTTATTGACCCAAGACATTTCAGCTTTTCATTTTTAATTCATTTGTAAAAATGTCTATAAACATAATTTCACTTTGACATTATGGGGTATTGTGTGTAGGCAAGTGACAAAAAAAATCCCAATTTAATCCATCTGAAATTCCAACAACATGTGGAAAAAGTCGAGAGGTGTGAATACTTTCTGAAGCTTTCGGGAGGATACACAACCTACCCTCTCTGACTCCCTCCAGCACTTGAGGACGAAGATGTGAGCGTAGATGTCTTCCATACAGATCCAAGAGGATAAAGACAGAGAGGTGTCGGTCCAGACCCAGTCCATCACCGCACGCAACTCAGACAGGAACGGGATCAGACGGAACCTGGAAGGGGAACACTGGGGTTAGGACACTCAATTCACAGCCTATTTCTCATGTATATAGCATGTTGAATTATGCAAGGGAGAGAGAATTTGTGACTACTGGTCGAGTTGGAGTCAAGTTACGAGTCCTGGACTCGAGTACTACACCCCTGGAGTACAATTTGAGACTTGCACATTGTGCAACAGTGATATTCAGTGCATTCTGAAAGTATGCAGACCTCTTGACCCCTTTATCCTCATTTTGTTAAGTTACAGCCTTATTCTAAAATGGATGAAATTGTTTTTTCCCCCCCCTTATCAATCAACACACAATAACCCATAATGACAAAGCAAAAACAGGTTTGTAGAAAATTTAGCAAATGTTTAKAWWWTTTWAAACTTAAACATCACATTTACATCAGTATTCAGACCCATTAATCAGCACCTTTGGCAGCGATTACAGCCTCGAGTCTTCTTTGGTATGACGTTTGGCACACCTGTATTTGTGGAATTTCTCCCATTCTCCTCCACAGATCCTCTCAAGCTCTGTCAGGTTGGATYGGGAGRGTKGCTGCACAGCTGTTTTCAGGTCTCTCKAGAGATGTTAAATCGGGTTCAAGTRCGGYCTRTGYCTGGGCRACTCAAGGACATTTACTGACTTGTCCCAAAGCCACTCCTGCGTTGTCTTGGCTGTGTGCTTAGGGTCGGATGGTTATCCTTCTGGAAGGTTCTCTCATCTCCACAGAGGACCTCTGGAGCTCTGACAGGTTACTAATGCTAACACGGTTACTAATGATAAACACGGTTACTAATGATAAACACGGTTACTAATGATTAAACACGGTTTACTAATGATAAACACGGTTACTAATGATAAACACAGTTACTAATGCTAAACACGGTTACTAATGATAAACACGGTTACTAATGATAACACAGTTACTAATGCTAAACACGGTTACTAATGATAAAACAGTTACTAATGATCAACACGGTTACTAATGTAAACACGGTTACTAATGCTAAACACGGTTTTAATGCTAAACACAGTTACTATGCTAAAACAGGTTACTAATGCTAAACACGGTTACTATGATAACACGTACTAATGCTAAACACGGTTACTAATGATAAACACGTTACTAATGATAAACACGGTTACTAAGGTTGAATAAAACACGGTTACTAATGATAAACACGGTTACTAATGATAAACACGGTTACTAATGTAAACACGGTACTAATGTGAACACGGTTAATGATCAACACGGTTACTAATGCTAAACACGGTTACTAATGAGAAAACACAGTTACTAATGCTAAACACAGTTACTAATGCTAAACACAGTTACTAATGCTAAACACGGTTACTAATGCTAAACACGGTTACTAATGCTAAACACGGTTACTAATGTAAACACGGTTACTAATGATAAACCGGTAACTAATGCTGAACACGGTTGACTAATGATCAACCGGTTACTAATGATCAACACGGTTACTAATGCTAAACACGGTATACTAACACGGTTACTAATGCTAAACACGGTTACTAATGATAAACACGGTTACTAATGCATTAAAACACGGTTACTAATGATAAACACGGTTACTAATGCTAAACACGGTTCTATGATAAACACGTTACTAATGTAAACAGTTACTAATGATAAACACGGTTACTAATGAAAACACAGTTACTAATGCTAAACACGGTTACTAATGATAACACGGTACTAATGTAAACACGGTTACTAATGATAAACACGGTTACTAATGATAAACACGGTTACTAATGATAAAACACGGTTATAATGATAAACACAGTTACTAATGCGAAACACGGTTACTAATGCTAACACGGTTACTAATGATAAACACCGGTTACTAATGATAAACACGGTTACTAATTGATGAAACACGGTTACTAATGATAAACACGGTTACTAATGATAAACAGGTTACTAATGATAAACACAGTTACTAATGATAAACACGGTTACTAATGCTAAACACGGTTACTAATAAAACGTTATAATGATAAACACGGTTACTAATGATAAACACGGTTACTAATGATAACACGGTTACTAATGATAAACACGGTTACTAATGATAAACACGGTTACTAATGATAACACGGTACTATGATCAACACGGTTACTAATGATAAACACGGTTACTAATGCTAAACACGGTTACTAATGATAAACACGGTACTAATGATAAACACGGTTACTAATGCTAAACACGGTTACTAATGATTAACACGGTTACTAATGATAAATACGGTTACTAATGATAAACACGGTTCTAATGATCAACACGGTTACTAATGATAAACACGGTTACTAATGCTAAACACGGTTACTAATGATAAACACGGTTACTAATGATAAATACGGTTTACTAATGCTAAACACGGTTACTAATGCTAAATACGGTTACTTAATGCTAAACACGGTTACTAAGGCTATAAACACGGTTACTAATGATAAACACGGTTACTAGCTGAACACGGTTACTAATGATAAACACGGTTACTAATGATAAATCACGGTTACTAATGATGAAACACGGTTACTAATGATAAACACGGTTACTATATGATAAACACGGTTACTAATGATAAACACGGTACTAATGATAAACACGGTTACTAAGTAAACACGGTTACTAATGATAAACACCGGTTACTAATGATTAAATCACGGTTACTAATGATAAACACGGTTACTAATGATAAACACGGTTACTAATGATTAAACACGGTTACTATGATAAACACGGTTACTAATGATAAACACGGTTACTAATATAAACACAGTTACTAATTGACCTAAACACGGTTACTAATGATAAACACGGTTACTTTAATGCTAAACACGGTTACTAATGCTAAACACGGTTACTAATGATAAAACTACAACAGGTTACTAATGATAAACACGGTTACTAATGATAAACACGGTTACTAATGATAAACACGGTTACTAATGC
>NW_019944498.1:18467-38245 GCF_002910315.2 Salvelinus sp. IW2-2015 | reverse complement strand
ACTCTTTCAGAGTGACCATTGGTTCTTGGTCCCCTCCCTGACCAAGGTCCTTCTCCCCCGATTTCTCAGTTTGCCGGGAGCCCAGCTCTAGGAATAGTTGTGGTTCCAATCTTCTTCCATTTAAGAATGATGGAGGCCACTGTGTTCTTGGACCTTCAATGCTGTAGAAATGTTTTGGTACCTTCCCCAGATTCTTGCTCGATTTTGATCTGAAGGCTTGGTTTTCACTCTGACATACACTGTCAACTGTGGGACCTTATATAGACAGTGTGTGCTTTCCAAATCATGTCCAATCAATTGAATTTACCACAGGTGACTCTAATCAAGTTGTAGACACATCAAGGATGATCAATGGAAACAGGATGCACCTGATCTCAATTTCGAGTCTCATAGAAAGGTCTGAATACTTATGTAAATAAGGTGTTTCTGTTTTAAATGTTTTGCTAAATTTGAAATTTTTTCAAAAAATATGTTTTCGCTTTGTCATTATGGGGTATTGTGTGTAGATTTTAGCTGTAACGTAACAAAAACATTCTTATCGCAGACTCAACAGCCTTGGTTTCTCAAATGACTGCCTCCCTGGTTTCACCAACTACTTCTCGATAGAGTTCAGTTGTCAAATCGGAGGCTGTTGTCCCGGACCTCTGCAGCTCTATGGGTGCCACAGGGTTAAATTCTCAGGTCGACTCTCTTCTCTTCTCTAAACATACCCTCGTAAAACAGACCATCCTACCGATCCTCGACTTCGGCGATGTCATTTAAAATAGCCTCCAACACTCTACTCAACAAATTGGATGCAGTCTATCACAGTGCCATCCGTTTGTCACCAAGCCCCATATATTACCCACCACTGCGACCTGTATACTCTCGTTGGCTGTCAAATCTCACTGGTCCCCCCAAAGCCAATTCTCCTTCCAGTTCTCTGCTGCCAATGACTGGAACGAACTGCAAAAATCACTGAAGCTGAGACTCATATCTCCCTCACTAGCTTTAAGCACCAGCTGTCAGAGCAGCTCACAGATCACTGCACCTGTACATAGCTCATCTGTAAATAGCCCATCCACTACCTCATCTCGATACTGTATTTATGTATTTATCTTGCTCCTTTGCACCCTAGTATCTCTACTTGCACCATTCATCTTCTGACACATACACCATCAATACCCACATATCTAGGTTAAGCCTAATTTATATGACATTCGGCACACATGGCCTATTATATTCACAAATTGACACGTAGCTTTTTCTACGCATTTGACTGATTGATCTAGTTATTGTGTTAGTGACTGTAGTTGTTTATTCCATGTGTAAATCTGTATTGTTTTTGTCGCACTGCTTTGCTTTATCTTGGCCAGGTCGCGTTGCAAATGAGAACTTGTTCTCAACTTGTCTACCTGGTTAAATAAAGTTGAAATAAAATTTAAAAACATTTAAAAAGGTGCTGAATATTTCCCCCAAGTCACTGTATGTTGAATGTGACTGAATATAATGAGTTGAATGTCTTACTACATACATCCTACCGTGTCCCAACTCACCCTTGAAACAGAAGAGGTTGTGTAGTTGTAGCTCTTGTGAGGCCAGTTACCCAGGACCCTGTGGGGTAGCCACAGCGGATCTATAGGCTGACAGCCCAAAGTAGATACACTTGATAAAGTACCACAGCTTGGCTACTGTGTTCTCATGAAACGCCTGCAAAGTGGACAGAGGTACAAACCTGATAACACTAACTAATTCTGAACACGGTTACTAATGCTGAACTAGTTACTAATGCTGAACACGGTTACTAATGATCAAACACGGTTACTAATGCTAAACACGGTTACTAATGATAAACACAGTTACTAATGCTAACACATATAAGCTAACACGGTTACTAATGCTAAACACGGTTACTAATGATAAACCGGTTACTAATGTAAACACGGTTACTAATGTAAACACGGTTACTAATGATAAACACGGTTACTAATGCTAAACACGTTACTAATGTAAACCGGTTACTAATGATAAACACGGTTACTAATGATAAACACGGTTACTAATGATAAACACAGTTACTAATGCAAACACAGTTAACTAATGCTAACACGGTTACTAATCTAAGACACTTACTAATGAACACGTTACTAATGCTAAACACGGTTACTAATGTAAACACGTTACTAATGATAAACACGGTTACTAATGCTAAAACACGGTTACTAATGCTTGAACACGGTTACTAATGATAAACACGGTTACTAATGATAAACACCGGTTACTAATGCTAAACACGGTTACTAATGCTAAACACGGTTACTAATGCTAAACACGGTTACTAATGATAACACGGCTATATAAACACGGTTACTAATGCTTAAACACGGTTACTAATGATAAACACGTTACTAATGATAAACACGGTTACTAATGCATAAACACGGTTACTAATGCCTAAACACGGTTACTAATGATAAACACGTTACTAAATGCTAACACGGTTACTAATGCTAAACACGGTTACTAATGATAAACACGGTTACTAATGATAACACAGTTACTATCTAAACACGGTTATAATGATAAACAGTTACTAATGCTAAACACGGTTACTAATGATAAACACGTTACTAATGCTAACTATACTAGCTAAACGGTTCATAATGATAACACGGTTACTAATGCATAAACACGGTTACTAATGCTGAACAAGGTTACTAATAATCAACACGGTTACTAATGATAAACACGGTTACTAATGATAAACCGGTTACTAATGTAAAACACGGTTACTAATGCTGAACACGGTTACTAATGATAAACACGGTTACTAATGATAAACACGGTTACTAATGATAAAACACGGTTACTAATGATAACACGTTATAATGCTAAACACGGTTACTAATGATCAAACACGGTTACTAATGATAAACACGGTTACTAATGCTAAACACCATGGTTACTAATGATCAACACGGTTACTAATGATAAACACAGTTACTAATGATAACACGGTTACTAATGAAACACGGTTACTAATGATAAACGGATGCTAAAACACAGTTACTAATGATAACGGTTACTAATGCTAAACACGGTTACTAATGCTAAACCCGGTTACTAATGATAACACAGTTACTAATGATCAAACACGGTTACTAATGATAAACACGGTTACTAATGAAACCCGGTTACTAATGCTAAACACGGTTACTAATGCTGAACACGGTTACTAATGCTAAACACGGTTACTAATGATAAACACGGTTACTAATGAAAACACGGTTCAATGAAATAAGTTACTAATGCTAAAACACGGTTACTAATGATAAACCGGTTATAATGATAAACACGGTTACTAATGATAACTACAATGATAAACCGGTTACTAATGCTAAACACGGTTACTAATGATCAACACAGTTACTAATGCTAAACACGTTACTATGCTAAACCGGTTACTAATGCTAACACGTTACTAATGATAAACACGGTTACTAATGCTAAACACGGTTACTAATGCTAAACACGGTTACTAATGATAAACACGGGTTACTAATGATAAACCACGGTTACTAATTAAACAGTTTCTAATGATAAACACGGTTACTAATGTAACACGGTTACTAATGATAAACACGTTACTAATATAACCGGTTACTAATGATAAACACGGTTACTAATGTAAACCGGTTTACTAATGATAAACACGGTTACTAATGCTGAACACGGTTACTAATGATAAACACAGGTTACTAATGATAACACGGTTACTAATGAGTAAACACGGTTACTAATGATAAAACCCGCGTTACTAATGATAAACACTTACTAATGATAACCGGTTACTAATGATAAACACGTTCTAATGATAAACCGTTACTAATTAAACACGGTTACAATGATCACACGCCTTACTAATGCTAAACGGTACTATCTAAACCCGGTTACTAATGTAAACGGTACAATGATAACACTTACTAATATAAACCGGTTACTATGCTGAACACGGTTACTAATACTAAAACACGGTTACATGCTGAACACGTTACTAATGATAAACACAGTTACTAATGATATAAACCCGGTTACTAATGCTAACACGGTTACTAATGATAAACACGGTTACTAATGCTGAACACGGTTTACTAATGTATAAACACGGTTACTAATGATAAACACGGTTACTAATGATAACGCGGTTACTAATGCTAAACACGGTTACTAATGATAAACACGGTTACTAATGATAAACACGGTAAATGAAAACACATACATGAAAACGTATAAGCTGCATACTAATGATAAACACGGTTACTAATGTAACAAGGTTACTAAATGATAAACACGGTTACTAATGATAAACACGGTACTAATTAAACACGGTTACTAATGTAAACACGGTTACTAATGCTAACACGGTTACTAATGATAAACACGGTTACTAATGATAAACACGGTTACTAATGCTTAAACACGTTACTTAATGCTAAACACGGTTACTAATGCTAAACACGTTACTAAGTAACACGGTCTAATAAACACGGTTACTAATAAACACGGTTACTAATGATAAACACGGTTACTAATGTAAAACACGGTTACTAATGATAAACACGGTTACTATGATAAACACGGTTACTAATGATAAACACGGTTACTAATGATAAACACGGTTACTTAATGATAAACACGGTTACTAATATAAACACACACGGTTACTAATGATAAACACAGTTACTAATATGATAAACACGGTTACTATGAAACACGGTTACTAATGATCAACACGGTACTGATCTAAACAGGTTACTAATGATAAACACGGTTACTAATGATAAACACGGTTACGAAATGCATTAAACACGGTTACTAAGATAAACACAGTTACTAATGCTAAACACGGTTACTAATGATAACACGGTTACTAATACTTAAACACGGTTACTAATGATAAACAAACACGTTACTAATGCTAAACACGGTTACTAATGATAAACACGGTTACTAATGATAAACACGTTACTAAGTAAACACGTTACTAATGACCAGTAAATTCACGGTTACTATGATAAACCACGGTTACTAATGATAAACACGGTACTACTAATGATAACACGGTTACTAATGATAAAACACGTTACTAATGATAAACACGAGTTACTAATGATAAACACGGATTACTTAAATGATAAACACGTTACTAATGATAAAACACGTACAATGAAACACGGTTACTAATGATAAACACACTGACTAATGATCAACACTTACTAATGAATAACACGGTTACTAATGCTAAACACGTTATATGATAAACACAGTTACTAATGCTAAACACGGTTACTAATGCTAACACGTTATATGATCAACACGGTACTAGATCTAAACACGGTTACTAATGATAACACGGTTACTAATATGATAAACACGGTTACTAATGATAAACACGGTTACTAATGATAAACACGGTTACTAATGATAAACACGGTTCTAATGTAACACGTACTAATGCTGAACACGTTACTAATGATCAACACGTTACTAATGCTAAACACGTTACTATTGATAAACACATTACGAATGCTAACACATTACTATGCCTTAAAACATTACTAATGCCTAATTCTCTCTTTTATAAACACGGTTACTAATGATAAACACGGTTACTAATGATAAACACGGTTACTAATGATAAACACGGTTACTAATGATCAACACGGTTACTAATGATAAACACGGTTACTAATGATAAATACGGTTACTAATGCTAAACACGGTTACTAATGATAAACACAGTTACTAATGATACACACAGTTACTAATGATACACACGGTTACTAATGATACACACGGTTACTAATGATAAACACGGTTATTAATGATAAACCCGGTTACTAATGCTGAACACGGTTACTAATGATCAACACGGTTACTAATGATAAACACGGTTACTAATGCTGAACACGGTTACTAATGATAAACACAGTTACTAATGCTAAACACGGTTACTAATGATAACCACGGTTACTAATGATAACCACGGTTACTAATGATAAACACGGTTATTAATGATAAACACGGTTACTAATGATAAACACGGTTACTAATGATAAACACAGTTACTAATGACACATCCTTAAACGATCACAAGCCCCATAGGGACTCATGCAGATCTGAAAAAAATGGATATGTTTACAAATTAACTAATTCAATCAATCAAATGAATTGATATCAGATGAATGAACTAATTAACACAGAAAGGAGAGAAGTCTATTTCTCAGCGACTCCAGGCAGGATGAAGAACAGCCAGAAATAGACTATGACCATTAGCATATAAAGCCTTATAGATGTGATTATAATGCATTATGAAGAGGGTGTTTATAGGAAGTGTTAGGCATGGTTGTTACCTCTCAGAGAGTCCGGGCAGGATGAAGAACATCCAGAAGTGAATCCCATAACTAATTAACCAATTAACCAATTAACCAATTAACATCACAAGGTGAGTATTTACCTATCAGAGAGTCCGGGCAGGATGAAGAACATCCAGAAGTGGATCCCGAACACCAGGACCACCTGGAAGATGACCTTCCCCAGCACTGTCTTCTTGAGGTACAGGGCCCGGTCCACGACCATGGTCCCAAACTGGATCAGAACCATCACCAGGAAGGCTCCGGGAACTTGGTCCTCCGACAGAGACGACGTGAAGTCGGCTCCCGTTGAGTGTTTCTGAGGAGAAGAAGAAGTAATTAATGTCAAATTTTTTATATGTGATCCCTGCGGGAATTGAACCCATAACTTTGGTGTTGCTAAGACCACATGGTTACCGTATGTATCATATCATATCCGTATGTATCATCAGACTTGAACGTAACTCTCAACTAGCTGCCTTGAACGCAGCTCCTCCATTACCTCAACATTACCTCTGAATTTGCAGACGTGTTGCAGTGCGTTTTGTTGCCAACTTTACTTTGCTAGCTTTGCTTTGCTAGCTGACAACTTTACGTTTATATTTTTAGTTTTTCCATCACAACTTTTTTCCCTCATTCAACTTTTTCACTCCGGACGCTTTATCTGGACATGGTTCGTCAGCACCTTCAACAGCCGAAGCTAAGTAGTAACTTTAACATGATGTCTTCTAACTGCATTCGCTGTACTCATAATATACAGGAGAATGATCGCCTAACGGCGAGGATAGCTATGCTGCAAGCCCAGCTTCAGACGCAATCGTTAGGCAAGGGTAATTTCAGTGTAGGAAGAGGGAAACAGCGTCTGTGCCACCAGTAAGTACAGATAGTAACGTTAGTATAAAATCCCCCGCACTGTCCCCGCAGCCGGACAATTTTCTCATGGCTTCTGGAGGGAAATGCTGTTGGAATGCTCAACCAGTGTCGCTCATTCAGCCGACAGAAACTTTCAACCGGTTTTCCCCATTGAGTAGCGAGTCGGAGTCTGAGGCCGAGTTTCTCTTGTCTCTACTCCTCCCGTTACGGGGTCTGAGACGCCCGAAGGCTCCCACCATTAGCTCTGACAAATTGAAAACCCTAGTCATTGGCGACTCCATTACCCGCAGTATTAGACTTAAAACGAATTACCCAGCGATCATACACTGTTTACCAGGGGCAGGGCTACCGACGTTAAGGCTAATCTGAAGATGGTGCTGGCTAAAGCTAAAACGGCGAGTGTAGAGAGTATAGAGATATTGTTATACGTCGGCACCAACGATGTTAGGATGAAACAGTCAGAGGTCACCAAGCGCAACATAGCTTCAGCCTGTAAATCAGCTAGAAAGATGTGTCGGATCGAGTAATTGTCTCTGGCCCTCTCCCAGTTAGGGGGAGTGACGAGCTCTACAGCAGAGTCTCACAACTCAATCGCTGGTTGAAAACTGTTTTCTGCCCCTCCCAAAAGATAGAATTTGTAGATAATTGGCCCTCTTCTGGGACTCACCCACAAACAGGACCAAGCCTGACCTGCTGAGGAGTGACGGACTCCATCCTAGCTGGAGGGGTGCTCTCATCTTATCTACAAACATAGATAGGGCTCTAACTCCACTAGCTCCACAAGTGAAATAGGGTGCAGGCCAGGCAGCAGGCTGTTAGCCAACCTGCCAGCTTAGTGGAGTCTGCCAATAGCACCGTCAGTGTAGTCAGCTCAGCCATCCCCATTGAGACTGTGTCTGTGCCTCGACCTAGGTTGGGCAAAACAAACATGGCGGTGTTCGCCTTAGCAATCTCATTAGGATAAAGACCTCCCCATTCCTGCCATTATTGAAAGATAAGAGCGTCTGCTAAATGACTAAATGTAAATGTAAATGTAAAGAGATCGTATACCTGCACATCTCAAATAGGGTTACTTAATGTTAGATCCCTCACTTCAAAGGCAGTTATAGTCAATGAACTATCACTGATCATAATCTTTGATGTGATTGGCCTGACTGAAACATGGCTTAAGCCTGATGAATTTACTGTGTTAAATGAGGCCTCACCTCCTGTTACCACTAGTGACCATATCCCCGTGCATCCCGCAAAGGCGGAGGTGTTGCTAACATTTACGATAGCATAATTTCAATTTACAAAAGAAAAAATGACGTTTTCGTCTTTTGAGCTTCTAGTCATGAAATCTATGCAGCCTACTCAATCACTTTTATAGCCACTGTTTTATAGGCCTCCGGGCCATAACAGCGTTCCTCTCTGAGTTCCCTGGAATTCCTATCAGACCTTGTATCATGCAGATCATATTCTAATTTTTGGTGATTTTTAATATTCATATGGAGAAGTCCACAGACCCACTCCAAAAGTCTTTCGGAGCCATCATCGACTCAGTGGGTTGTCCAACATGTCTCTGGACTACTCACTGCCACAGTCATACTCTGGACTTAGTTTTGTCCCATGGAATAAATGTGGTAGATCTAATGTTTTTCCTCATAATCCTGGACTGTCGGACCACCATTTTATTACGTTTGCAATCGCAACAAATAATCTGCTCAGACCCAACCAAGGAGCATCAAAAGTCGTGCTATAAATTCTCAGACAACACAAAAATTCCTTGATGCCCTTCAGACTCTTCGCCTACCCAAGGACTCAGAGGACAAAAATCAGTAACCACCTAACTGAGGAACTCAATTTACCTTGCGCAATACCCTAGATGCAGTTGCACCCCTAAAAACGAAAAACATTTTGTCATAAGAAACTAGCTCCCTGGTTACAGAAAAAAAAGCTTTGAAGCAAGCTTCCAGAAATTGGAACGAAATGGCGCCACACCAAACTGGAAGTCTTCCGACTAGCTTGGAAAGACAGTACCGTGCAGTACCGAAGAGCCCTCACTGCTGCTCGATCATCCTACTTTTCACTTAATTGAGGAAAATAAGAACAATCCAAAATTTATTTTTGATACTGTTGCAAAGCTAACTAAAAAGCGCATTCCCCAAGAGAGGATGGCTTTCACTTCAGCAGTAATAAATTCATGAACTTCTTGAGGAAAAGATCATGATCATTAGAAAGCAAATTATGGACTCCTCTTAAATCTGCGTATTCCTCCAAAGCTCAATTGTCCTGAGTCTGCACAACTCTGCCAGGACCTAGGATCAAGGGAGACACTCAAGTGTTTTAGTACTATATCTCTTGACACAATGATGAATAATCATGGCCTCTAACACTTTTAGCTGTCTACTGATCCTATTCCTACTAAACTACTGAAAGAGCTGCTTTCCTGTGCTTGGCCTCATATGTGAACATAATAAACGGCTCTCTACCACCGGATGTGTACCAAACTCACTAAAAGTGGCAGTAATAAAGCTCTCTTGAAAAAGCAAACCTTGACCCGGAAAAATAAAAAACTATCGGCCTATATCGAATCTTCCATTCCTCTCAATTTTTTTTGAAAAAAGCTGTTGCGCAGCAACTCACTGCCTTCCTGAAGACAAACAATGTATACGAAATGCTTCAGTCTGGTTTTAGACCCATCATAGCACTGAGACTGCACTTGTGAAGGTGGTAAATGACCTTTTAATGGCGTCAGACCGAGGCTCTGCATCTGTCCTCGTGCTACTAGACCTTAGTGCTGCCTTTGACACCATCGATCACCACATCTTTGGAGAGACTGGAAACCCAAATGGTCTACCCGGACAGTTCTGGCCTGGTTTAGATCTTACCTGTCGGAAAGATATCAGTTTGTCTCTGTGAATGGTTGTCCTCTGACAAATCAACTGTACATTTCGGTTGTTCTCAAGGTTCCGTTTAGGACCACTATTGTTTTCACTATATATTACTCTTGGGGATGTTATTCGAAACACAATATTAACTTTCACTGCTATGCGGATGACACACACGCTGTACATTTCAATGAAACATGGTGAAGCCTCAAAATTGCCCTCGCTAGAAGCCTGTGTTTCAGACATAAGGAAGGGATGGCTGCAAACTTTCTACTTTTAAACTCGGCACAAAACAGAGATGCTTGTTCTAGGTCCCAAAAACAAAGAGATCTTCTGTTAAATCTGACAATTAATCTTGATGGTTGTAAAAGTCGTCTCAAATAAAACTGTGAAGGACCTCGCGTTACTCTTGACCCTGATCTCTCTTTTGACGAAAACATATCAAGACTGTTCAAGACAGCTTTTTTCCATCTACGTAACATTGCAAAAAATCAGAATTTTCTGTCCAAAAATGCCTGCAGAAAAATTAATCCATGCATTTGTTACTTCTAGGTTAGACTACTGCAATGCTCTACTTTCCGGCACCCGATAAAGCACTAAATAACTTCAGTTAGTGCTAAATACGGCTGCTAGAATCTGACTAGAACCAAGAAATTTGATTCATATTACTCCAGTGCTAGCCTCCCTACACTGGCTTCGCGTGTTAAGCAAGGGCTGATTTCAAGGTTTAACTGTTAACTATAAAGCGTTCACATGGCTTGCTCCTACCTATCTTTCCGAGTTGGTCCGCCGTACATAACCTAACGTACGCTACGGTCACAAGACGCAGGCCTCCTAATTGTCCCGCTGAATTTCTAAGCAAAACAGCGGAGGCAGGGCTTTCATCCTATAGATCTCATTTTTATGGAATAGTCTGCCTACCCATGTGAGAGACGCAGACTCGGTCTAAACTTTAAGTCTTTACTGAAGACTTATCTCTTCAGTAGTCATATGATTGAGTGTAGTCTTGCCCAGGAGTGTGAAGGTGACGGAAAGGCTCTGGAGCAACGAACCGCCCTTGCTGTCTCTGCCTGGCCGTTCCCCTCTCCTCCACTGGATTCTCTGCCCCTAAACCTATTAAGGGGCTGAGTCACTGGCTTACCTGGTGCTCTTCTTTCATGCCGTCCCTAGGAGGGTGCGTCACATTGAGTGGGTTGAGTTACTGACGTGAATCTTCCTGTCTGGGTTGGCGCCCCCCTTGGTTTGTGCTGTGGTGGAGATCTTTGTGGGCTATACTCGGCTTTGTCTCAGGATTGTAGTTGGTGGTTGAAGATATCCCTCTAGTGGTGTGGGGGCTGTGCTTTGGCAGAGTGGGTGGGAGTTAAATCCTTCCTGTTTGGCCCTGTCCGGGGGTATCATCGGATGGGCACAGTGTCTCCTGACCCCTCCTGTCTCAGCCTCCAGTATTTATGCTGCAGTAGTTTATGTGTCGGGGCTAGGGTCAGTTGGTTATACCTGGAGTACTTCTCCTATCTTATCCAGTGTCCTGTGTGAATTTAAGTATGCTCTCTCTAATTCTCTCGTTCTCTCTTTCTTTCTCTCTCTCGGAGAACCTGAGCCCTAGGACCATACGTCACGGCAACCGGGCATGATGACTCCTTGCTGTCCCCAGTCCACCTGGCCTTGCTGCTGTTCCAGTTTCAATGTTCTGCCTGCTGTTATGGAACCCCTACCTGTTCAACTCTTAATGATCGGCTATGAAAACAACTGACTTTTATTCTGATTATTATTTGACCATGCTTGTCATTTATGAACATTTTGAAAATCTTGCTCTCTCTCTAATTCTCTCCTTCCTCTCTTCTTTCTCTCTCTCGGAGGACCGGAGCCCTAGGACCATACGTCGGGGCTGCCGGGCGTGATGGCTCCTTGCTGTCCCAGTCCACCTGGCCTTGCTGCTATTCCAGTTTCAGCTGTTCTGCCTGCGGTTATGGAACGCCACCTGTCCCGGACCTGCTATTTCAACTCTTGATGATCGGCTTGAAAAGCCAACTGAAAATTATTCATGATTATTATTTGACCATGCTTGTCACTTATGAACATTTTGAACATCTTGGCATAGTTCTGTTATAATCTCCACCAGCACACAGCCAGAAGAGGACTGGCCACCCCTCATAGCCTGGTTCCTCTCTAGTTTCTTCCTAGGTTTTGGCCTTTTAGGGAGTTTTTCCTAGCCACCGTGCTTCTACACCTGCATTGCTTGCGTGTTTGGGGTTTTAGGCTGGGTGCTCGTACAGCACTTCGAGATATTAGCTGATGTACGAAGGGCTATATAAAATAAACTTGATTTGATTTGATGGTTACCGACTGAGGCACACAGGACCCTGCTGACTGTTTCTGACGGGATGATAAGATCATGTCAAATGTAAAGAGACTAGCTACAACGTACGTACCCCAAAAGCAGAAAAACCGAAGACGATGATGATGAAGTCGACGGTGTCGGCAGGAACATGAGGACATAGAGTCTGTCAAAGCGCTGTACTCTGGTGGACCCAGGTTGTAGAAGAACTGACGGATGGGCAGGTACACCTTCATGATCCTGGAGAGAATACAAAAAACAAATGTACAAGAATATTAGTAGGTTAATTTTATGACAAAAGAGACATTTAATAAATAAATCAATCAATCAACAAAGCCCACTCTTGATAGTGAAGGTCTGGCTTTGATCATCTGTTCTTTGAGCTTCTCGTGATCAGCTGTTTCTTTGTCTTCTGCTGCACTGACACCTCACTCCAATCTCTACGGCTACTGTTCCTGGAGTTGGTGCTGCCTGGGGAACCCATGGCAACGCATGTCAACAAGCTAAAGGCTAGATGGAATGAGCTTACATCTCTAAATGTATTGAGCGAGGCCCATTCCTATTGTAAAGTAAGTGGCTAATTAGCTAAGTAAAATAAGTAAGCAGGCAAGTAAAGTACAGTAAGTAGCCAAGTAAAGTACAGTAAACTAAGTAGCTTGGCAAAGTAAAGTAAAGTACATTAAGTAGCCAAGTAAAGTAAGTAGCCAAGTAAATTAAGCCAAAGAAAAAGTAAGCCAAGTAAAGTACATGAAGTAGCCAAGTAAAAGTAGCAGTAAGTAGTCAAGTAAAGTACAGTAAGTAGTCAAGTAAAGTAAGGTACAGTAAGTACTGTAGCCAAGTAAAGTACATGAAGTAGTCAAGTAAAGTACAGTAAGTAGTCAAGTAAAGTAAGGTACAGTAAGTACTGTAGCCAAGTAAAGTACAGTAAGTAGTCAAGTGAAGTAAGGTACAGTAAGTAGCCACGTAATGTACAGCAAGTAGCCAAATACAGTAAAGTACAGTAAGTAGCCACATACAGTAAAGTACAGTAAGTAGCCACGTAATGTACAGTAAGTAGCCAAGTAAAGTACAGTAAGTAGTCAAGTAAAGTAAGGTACAGTAAGTAGCCACGTAATGTACAGTAAGTAGCCACATACAGTAAAGTACAGTAAGTAGCCACGTAATGTACAGTAAGTAGCCACATACAGTAAAGTACAGTAAGTAGCCACGTAAGGTACAGTAAGTAGCCACATACATTAAAGTACAGTAAGTAGCCACATACATTAAAGTAAGTAGCCACGTAAAGTATAGAGTGCATGGCACTTGCAATGCCAGGGTTGTGGGTTCGATTCCCACATAGAAATATGAAAATGGAAGACACTCACTAAGTCGCTCTGGATAAGAGCGTCTGCTAAATGACTAACATGTAGAATGTAAATATAAAGTAGCCAAGTAAAGAATGTGTCCTTACCTCTCTTGGAGCGTACAGAGTGAACTGACTGGTGGGAGATATGAGACCCTGCACTGGAGCTCTTCCTTCTCTGGTAGGTCTGCTGCTGTTGCTGGAGGTAGTGCACGGGGACGCGTACAGAGTCCACGGAGGTGCCCACGCCCAGATTCATAGACCTGAGGGTCTGTATCGACCCCTTCCTCTCGCGGGGGTTGGACGGCACGGGAGTGGCGTCCCTCTCCTTCTCGTCTTCCTTCGACTCCTTCTTGGTGTCCTTACGGTCGTCTTTGTCCCAGAGACCATGACACTACGACGGGAGAGTGTAGAGGAAAGGTAGGATACCAATAGAGTATGAAACAAAACAATCACATTGTATTACGATCTGAGACCAAGAGATGTAAGTAATACCTATTTGACAATAACAGTTCTATCATATTGATCTTGATCAGTTCACCAAATTCCCAGTTTAGTATGATCACTCATACAATATGCCCCATTTGATATTCTTCATTATGATTCAAAAGTTAAAACTGGTCCTAGATCAGCACTCTTTCTCTGAAACGCTTTATGAATTACAGGCCCAGAGCTGTGGATAATGAAGAGCTGATCCTAGATCAGCCCAGGGCTGTGGATAATGAAGACCCTGATCCTAGATCAGCCCAGAGCTGTGGATAATGAAGACCTGATCCTAGATAAGCACAAGCAGTGATAATAAACTGATCCTAAAAGCACCAGATGCAGGATAATGGAAGACCTGATCCTATATCAGCCCAGAGCTGGGATAATGAAGACTGATCCTAATACAGCCAGACTGTGGATAATGAATGACCTGATCCTAGATCAGCACAGAACTGTGGTAATGAAGACCTGATCCTAGATCAGCCAGAGCTGTGATAATGAAGACCTGATCCTAGATCAGCCAAGAGCTGTGGATAATGAAGACCTGATCCTAGATCAGCCCAGAGCTGTGGATAATGAAGACCTGATCCTAGATCAGCACAGAGCGTGGATAATGAAGACCTGATCCTAGATCAGCACAGAGCTGTGTAAATGAAGACCTGATCCAGATCACCGTAACCTTCAGGATGACCTGTGGAACGAAGAGCGCCAGAAGCTGTTATGAGGTCGTAACGACGTATCCGTCTTTCTTTCTCCACTCCGATGGATGTTGGGAGGTGGTAGGGTTTATCCCGTTCACCTTCGGGTTCTGGTTGAAGGAAGAAGCCAAACTGGAGAAATACTTTGACGATGGCGACCTGGAAGAGACAGACATGGCAAACGAAACCCGACAATAGTATAGAGGCAGAGATCCCATCGAATTTCACTGAAACAATGGAAATGCCATGGCAACACCACTGACATGTCCCCCCCCCCCCCCCCCCTCCAGGAAAGATTCAGAATGTCCTGATTGCCCCCCCAGAAAAATTTTAGGCTACTGTTTCTATGTGTCTTTCACACTATGTTGAGGTAAAAACCAGAGTATAARGGRATGGAGGTCAACCCCATGTTGATGTCATTATCAACCGTATTACACTTGTAAAAAGTATCATCACAGGTTTGTATATAACTAGCTATGCTACCAGCTTACACGAACGGGAGTTAGCATTCTGCACTTATTTTTTCGAAACCCCGAAAAGGACTATTTTTAAATATTATATTAAATATATACTAAATATTATATTATATTATGAAAACAGCCAAAGATATCCATAACTTATTTATACTGTTTCAACACAAAACAGATTTGACGAATATCCCACTTCATTAGATCACATTTGTTGAACGTTCGCCAATGACAGTGACCTTGTTCTTTCCCCACCGTCTGCGTTCCATTGACCTCTTTAATGCATGTATTACAGTTATTTTATGAGAATACGTATGTTTAATTCTGGCCTGGCATCAGTCAGACGTTTTAATCAGTGTCAGAATGTAACATCAAACAACAATTCCAACACGTAGGATTCGTAATGACACAGAATCCAGGCCAAAACTTTTGCCTCAWGGCAAATTTACAGTTGACCGGGGCCGCTCTAGCAGAGAAGAAATTTGACGAACTGACTTGTTGGAAAGGTGGCATCCTATGACGGTGCCACGTTGAAAGTCACTGAGKTCTTCAGTACGGCCATTCTACTGCCAYTGTTTGTCTATGGAGATTGCATGGCTGTGTGCTCGATTTTATACACCTGTCAGCAATGGGTATGGCTGAAATAGCTGAATCCACTAATTTGAAGGTGTGTCCACATACCTTTGTATATATAGTGTATTTCTGTATTTCATTAACAGCAAAAAATTGCACAAATTTAGAAAAACATGTTTTCACTTTGTCATTATGGGGTATAACCTTAAAGGTCCTAAATTATGTCACCACTGCCCTTGATTTTACACAATGTTGTGCTGCTATTTTTAAGCTTTTGATACGGCAGACCATTCCATTCTTATGGGTCGGCTAAAGAGTATTGGTGTCTCTGAGGCAAGGGAGTACCCCAAGGCTCGATCCTAGGCCCCYCGCTCTTCTCAATTTACATCAACAATATAGCTCAGGCAGTAGGAAGCTCTCTCATCCATTTATATGCAGATGATACAGTCTTATACTCAGCTTGCCCCTCCCTGGATTTTGTGTTAAATGCTCTACAACAAAGCTTTCTTAGTGTCCAACAAGCTTTCTCTACCCTTCACCTTGTTCTGAACACCTCAAGACAAAGGTCATGTGGTTCCGTAAGAAGTCTGCCCCCCCCCCACCGTCCGGTACACTGTCCTTCTCTCAGCATATATCCAAGCTGCAGGCTAAGGTTAAATCTAGAAGACTTGGTTTCCTCTACCGTAATCGCTCCTCTTTCACCCCCAGCTGCCAAACTAACCCTGATTCAGATGACCATCCTACCCCATGCTAGATTACGGAGCATCATTTATAGATCGGCAGGTAAGGATGCTCTCGTCATTCCTAAACTGTAAACTCCTCATCTCTGTATACCCGGCACAAAGCCACTGGTTGATGTTAATTTACAAAACCCTCTTAGGCCTCACTTCCCCCTATCTGACATACCTACTGCAACCCTCCATCCTCCACATACAACCCCCATTCTGCCAGTCACATTCTGTTAAAGGTCCCCAAAGCACACACATCCCTGGGTCGCTCGTCTTTTTTCAGTTCGCTGAAGGTAGCGACTGGAACGAGCTGTAAAAAACACTGGACTGTTTGAACTCAATTTCTTCATTCAAAGACTCAATCATGGACTCTCGTACTGACAGTTGTGGCTGCTTTGTGTGTGATGTATTGTGGGTCTCTACCTGCTTGCCCTTTGTGCTGTTGTCTGTCCTAACAATGTTTGTACCATGTTTGTGCTGCTACCATGTTGTGCTGCTGCCATGTTGCGTTGTACTGTTGCTGTCATGTTGTGTTGCTACCATGCTGTGTTGTCATGTGTTTCTCCCATGGTGGTGTTGTTTTCTAGGTCTCTCTTTATGTAATGTTGGGGTATCTCTCTTCTTCGTGATTGTGTGTTTTGTCCTACATTTTTATTTTTAATACCAGCCACCCGTCCCGCAGGAGGCCTTTTGTCTCTTGGTATTGTAAATAAGGATTTGTTCTTAATTGACTTGCCAAGTTAAATAACGGTAAAAAATAAGCAAAAAAGCTTCAGATTAATGAACTGATTGTTCTTCAGATTAATGAACTGACTGTTCTTCAGATGAATGACTGACTGTTCTTCAGATGAATGAACGGACTGTTCTTCAGATTAATGACTGACTGTTCTGCAGATGAATGAACGCAGTTCTTCAGATTAATGAATTGACTGTTCTTCAGATTAATTACTGACTGTTCTCAGATTAATGAATTGACTGTTCTTCAGATTAATTACTGACTGTTCTTCAGATTAATGAACTGACTGTTCTTTAGATTAATGAATTGACTGTTCTTCAGATATTTACTGACTGTTCCTCAGATTAATGAATTGACTGTTCTTCAGATTAATTACTGACTGTTCTTCAGATTAATGAACTGACTGTTCTTCAGATTAATGAACTGACTGTTCTTCAGATGAAGAACTGACTGTTCTTCAGATTAATGACTGACTGTTCTCCAGATGAATGAACTGACTGTTCTTCAGATGAATGAACTGACTGTTCTTCAGATTATTTACTGACTGTTCCTCAGATAAATGAATGACTGTTCTTCAGATTATTACTGACTGTTCTTCAGATTAATGACTGACTGTTCTTCAGATGAATGAACTGACTGTTCTTCAGATTAATGACTGACTGTTCTTCAGATGAATGAACTGACTGTTCTTCAGATGAATGAACTGACTGTTCTTCAGATTAATGACTGACTGTTCTTCAGATGAATGAACTGACTGTTTCTCAGATGAATGACTGACTGTTCTTCAGATGAATGAACTGACTGTTTCTTCAGATGAATGAACTGACTGTTCTTCAGATTAATGACTGACTGTTCTTCAGATTAATGAATTGACTGTTCTTCATATTAATGAACTGACTGTTCTTTCAGATTAATGACTGACTGTTTTGAATTAATGAACTGACTCTCTTTTCAGATTAATAACTGACTGTTCTTCAGATTAATGAACTGACTGTTCTTCAGATTAATGAATTGACTGTTTCTTCAGATTATTTACTGACTGTTCCTCAGATTAATGAATTGACTGTTCTTCAGATTAATTACTGACTGTTCTTGACGAGATTAATGAATGACTGTTCTTCAGATTAATGAACGCTGATTCTTCAGATTAATGACTGACTGTTCTTCAGATGAATGAACTGACTGTTCTTCAGATGAATGAACTGACTGTTCTTCAGATTATTTACTGACTGTTCCTCAATAATGAATTGACTGTTCTTCAGATTAATTACTGACTGTTCTTCAGATTAATGAACTGACTGTTCTTCAGATGATGAACTGACTGTTCTTCAGATTAATGATGACTGGTTCTTCAGATTAAATGAACTGACTGTTCTTCAGATGAAATGAACTGACTGTTCTTCAGATTAATGACTGACTGTTCTTCAATTAATGAATTGACTGTTCTTCATATTAATGAACTGACTGTTCTTCAGATTAATGACTGACTGTTCTTCAGATGAATGAAACTGACTCTTCTTCAGATAATAACTGACTGTTCTTCAGATTAATGAACTGACTGTTCTTCAGATTAATGAACTGACTGTTCTTCAGATTAATAAACTGACTGTTCTTCAGATTAATGACTGACTGTTCTTCAGAATGAATGAACTGACTGTTCTTCAGATTAATGAACTGACTGTTCTTCAGATTAAATGACTGACTGTTCTTCAGATTAATGATGACTGTTTTGATTAAATGAATTGACTCTTCTTCAGATTATGAACTGACTGTTCTTTCAGATTAATAACTGACTGTTCTCAGATTAATGACTGACTGTTTCGATTAATGAACTGCTGTTCTTCAGATTAATGAAACTGACTGTTCTTCAGATTAATGACTGACTGTTCTTCAGATGAATGAACTGACTGTTCTTCAGATTAATGAACTTGACTGTTCTTCAGGATTAATGAACTGACTGTTCTTCAGATTAATGACTGACTGTTCTTTCAGATTAATGAATTGACTCTTCTTCAGATTAATGAACTGACTGTTCTTCAGATTAATGAACTGACTGTTCTTCAGATTAATGAATTGACTGTTCTTCAGATTAATGCACTGACTGTTCTTCAGATTAATGAACTGACTGTTCTTCAGATTAATGACTGACTGTTCTTCAGATTAATGAACTGACTATTCTTCAGATTCTTCAGTGCAGTAGTTCTATGTAGCATATTGCAGTATACATATTATCTAGGCCTGTGTCCCAAATTGGACCCCTGGCTAAAAGTAGTGTAAC